>NC_056733.1:1600375742-1600648777 GCF_019279795.1 Protopterus annectens
TAAACTGGTATATCTTGCTAAATGTAATTCCTGTTCTTCATTCTACGTCGGAAAGACGAAAAGGATGTTGAAGAACAGGATATATGAACATTTATATGATATTAAATGTGGAAAAAATACTAATGCATTATACAAACACAGTGGTTTGTGTAGAAATTTTAGTGGTTTTAAGTTTGGTATTTTGTATTTTGTCACAGTAGATGTGAGGGGGGGGTGATTGGCAAAATAGGTTGCATAAGAAGGAATTGATGTGGCAACTTCGACTAGCTGCTGACCAACCCCCGGGTATTAATGAATACCTTTCAATTATGTCTGTTTTGAAAGAGAAGGCAGATTCAGTATAATACACTGGCTGTTTGGTCAGTGAAGTAATTTTTAATATGCAAGAAAGTTTTTTTTAAAATGTTAACAGTTTATACTTTTGCACTTTTGCATTATAACTTGTACATAAAAATGTGATATTTTTTATGTATATTGTAATGGTACACATGTTTAATGCTGGACTTATTTATTTGTTTCATTATTCATGAGATTTGGCATGTTTGAAATATGATTTGTTAATTTCTAGACCAATGAATTCAAACTGTGGGTTATTTAAGCCTGAAAGTTCATATTTTAATTGTTCTGACAAAGTCATACTGTTTGATGAAAGCGCTTAACTATTTGTGTATTTTGTACTAATAAATCGTATCTGTGGACTCGCAACGTTGTGCTACTACTTCTTAAATATATATATATATATATATATAGAGAGAGAGAGAGAGAGAGCGAGGTTTACTATCAAAATATTGGAAATCAAAATAATTTTCCACCTTTTGATTGAATCAGTTTGCCAAAATTGGTATTAATGAATTTTGGAAATGGTAACATGGAACTGACATTAGAACACCGGAAGTTTCAATGTTGAAAGTCTGTGTTACCGGTAACATTTTTGCGAGGGGCCAAGCTCCTGCACCCACCCACTTACATATTTTATATCCCAACTTTGAGATCACACTACAGTGAAAAAACGGTACATTTCCCAATCCCCACTCTAGTGCGATCTGTTATCAGAACTTTGATTCTACATTAGCGAAAGCACACTACCATTCACTACTGTGGAGTCGAACGGTTTTCAGATCAGCATTATAAAAACAGCAAGTGCCAATCTAAAATTTGATAGCAAACTATATGTATGTATATATATATATATATATATATATATATATATATATATATATATATATATATACACACACATATATTTTATATATATATGTATGGGAGCCTTTCATTTGTTCAAACTTTCAAATGTTCAAAACTCATATGGCCGACACCATATAAGCGAATGTTTGAAAGGCCGACAAATGGTAGTGGAGATCCCAGTACAGTGTGGGACTGGGAGATTTCCCTTTCCTGCACTATAGTGCAATCTCGGAGTGAGAATATTTAAGTAGCAGGGGGTGTGGGGGGTGCAGGGGGCTTGCCCCCCTGCATAACACAATTTTACTGTGTTTACAGGTAGGTAAATGGTGCTATTTCAGGATGCTGGTCTTTTGGAATGTCGATCATATGGTGTCGACCATATGAAGGTCAGCATTCTGAACGGTCGACATTCTGAAGTAGACCTATATATATATATATATATATATATATATATATATATATATATATATATATATATAATTTATTTATTTTACATTTGTTGACCAGGATAGTCCAACTGGATGCATGTCCATTTTCAGCGGAGCACCGGGGAGAAAAGCCCCATGGAATAACAAATCATCATAACATGTCACATATTACAAATAACAAATAAATATATTATTTACAGAGATTAGATGGGCAGACAATACAAATTACATATAGAATATTTTCAGTGATTAGAAGAGCAAAACATTATAACAAATCGTCAGGTAGTGTTATTCAGTGAGAGAATGGGATAAAATTACATAGTAGGCTACCTAGCAGATTTACACATTCCAGAGACAGGTTAATCAGGCTTAATACAGTGACATAGCCAGTTTGTTCCCAGGTGGTGTTTGAGCCTAGTTTTGAACTGACCAAGTGAAGAGAGTAAGGTAATATCAGCTGGTATAATATCAGCTGATCTACCCACAGAATTTACGAAGAGTGAGTCACCGGCTGAGTTATTAGTTTTTCATATCTGAATAAGGAGTCTGTTGGAGGAGCACAGTGGTCTAGGATTATTATAGAGGGTGACAAGATCTTAAAAGTGCAGGGGTATTGTTAGGGTTATATATGATTTTATGGGCCATAACCAATTGGTTATATTGTATTAGACAGGGTAGTTCAAGACATCCAAGCTGGATTAGATTGATGCAGTGATGTGTCCTAAAAGGTAGCCCAGTGGTAAAACTGGCAATGTGGTTATAACAGATTGAGAGTTTGCTCAAGACAGTCTTGTTAACATTAGAGAGAAGAGGGGATGCATATGGAAGAGTAGAGAGAAGGTGAGATTGCACTATGGCAACTTTGGCTGGGGGGGTTAGGAAGGCTTTTATTCTGTAAAGTGATCCTAGTTTTTTTTAATGGTTTTTGATCAATTGGTTAACATGTAGGTCGAATTTTAGATTATTATCTATAATGGCACCTAATAGTTTAGTGGAGTGGTCAGAGGAGATTATTGTTCCATCATTTGCTTTTATTATAAAGTTAACAGCAGTAGACCTTTGTGTAGGTAATAATAACAGCATTTTAATTTTTTTAGGATTTAAAATCAGACGTCGTTGGGAAAGCCAGTTTTCAGTTGTGTTAAAGGTGGTCTGGGTGGCTAACTGTAACTCTATTGGGGATGTGGCCGAGCAAATCAGGGTAGAGTTATCAGCATATTGGATACAGCTGACCTTTGGGATGACAGTATTCATATTTTTGATGAAAATGGAAAATAACAGGGGCCTTAGTATAGAGCCTTGTGGTACTCCAAGGGTGTTAGGTGGTAGGTTAGAGAGTATATTCTGCCAAAGAACAGCCTGCTGTCTACCACCTAGATAGGATTTAAACCACTGAAAGGCTTTAGGATCTAGATTGAGTGTTTGCAGGGTGTGGATTAATAGTTGGTGGTCAACCATATCGAATGCCTTGGAAAGATCCAAGAAAAGGGCTGAAGAAATATGGCTATTGTTTCGATTATGGTTTATGGTGTTGGTAAAGGCTAGTAGGGCTGAGGTAGTACTGTGGTGAGGTCTGAAACCATGCTGGGTATCTGCCATGAGGTGGTTATGGATTAGGTGGTGCATGAACTGTCCCTGAATACATTTTTCCATAATCTTTGCAAGTGGAGAGAGTATAGCTATAGGCCTATAGTTGGAGAATTCAATAGAGCTACCTCCTTTATGGAGTGGGATTATATACGATATTTTCCAGATAGTGGGAATTTTAGCTTCTTCTGTGGTTTGATTGATAAGTATCGATACTGGGTATGCAATAGCATCAGCTGATTTTTGTAGGTATTCAGCAGGACATTGGTCAGCCGTTAGTGTGATGGGTTTTAGTTTTTTGATTAGAGTACGGATAAGTGATGTGGCCACAGGTTATACAAAGTTATTTTCTGTTATGCACAATATATTTATATAAGGTTTTTCAAAATTTTCCTGATCATGTCTCACACTATGTTTAGGTTCATAGGTAGGTACTAGGCTATTGGCCCTATGGCCTATATAAGCCTAGCCAAATGGTACCCTGGCTTTTGCCACCCAAGAAAATTATTTTCCTGTGCCCCTGTCAAGCAGAACCACATACGTGATCCCCAGGGTGAATTTCCTATCTCCCATCCAGTTTAAATGTTACCATGCAGGACTAATCATTGTCAGACCAGGAATCAAGACACTCGTTAGGTACTGTAAACTGTTAGAATGATCCCAAAAGCTGTACAGTATCATTTCAGTTATTTGTTTATATATAATAACAGTGGAACTAGAAACAGATTCATACAGATATAAGGTTAAAATATAAAGAAGTGTTGAAAACATAATACAATGCAGTAACTCACTAAGATGTAGCATGTACACTAGGAAGTGCATTTGGCTAGTAGCTATAAATCAGCAAAAAAAAAAAATATGAAGTGAAAGGAAAAGATGAGTGTATACTAATTTTTAAACTTTGCATCAGTCATGCTTCTACAAATTACAAGTAGCCTGCTCACAAAAATAGTGCATTTGTCTAGTACTATTCGGAAATCAGCACATAAACTAGAAAAGGAAAGGAACTGAAGAGTGCGTCTACCGACGCTCCAACCTTCTGTCAGTCTACCGACGCTCCAACCTTCTGTCAGTCTACCGACACCCCAACCTTCTGTCACACACCTGCTTTCTATGGAATTACTAGCAGGTCAGAAAGTTACTACACCAGGCTAGTATTCAAAAATCAGAACACAGTAAAAGATGAAATGAAAGAAAGAAAAATGTGGTTTACACTATTGTTTCCTTACTCAGATGCTTTCTATAGGTAGAAGCCATGTAATAAAATGGTTGTAGTTGGCCAGGATTCACAGCTATCACAGAATAAAATATGAAATAAAAGAAACAAAAAAACTCTATTTACTAATGGTTTAAAAGCCTTGCATTACTGATGTACTTTGTAGAGTAGCAACAGCAGTCAAGTCGTAAAATGCCTGAAAGGCTACTTTTCTCAATGTGTAAAATGCACAGAATAAGGTAATGAATGGCTCAGTGGGAGAGGTGTTGTCAGTACAACTGCAAATTGAGATGGAATTTAGCTGACACCTTTGAAACTTCCTGCAGGCACTCTTACCCCACCCCCCTCAACTGAAGGTGAGCATGCTCAGAAAGGCAAACCTGAAATGTAAACAAAGTCTGGATCAAAACAAAAAATCCCTGGGATTGTCCCTTTAAAATGTGCAATAAAAGTATGAGGGTGTGACTAAGTAGTTGCTGCATAAATGTCCTCAATAGATCCTTTTGGTCGACAGTAAGTTGTCATAGACCTTGTGGAATGAGCTTTAAGGTGACCAGGCAATGGCATGTTCTTGGAGGAATAAACAAAGGAAATACCATCTTTCAACCATCTAGCTAAGGTAGTTTTAGTAAAGGGTTTACCTTTCTTAACATCTGAAAGGGATACAAACAACTGATCAGACTTCCTGAAAGACTTTGTTCTCTCTAAGTAAAAACATAGTTGTCTATGTACATCAAGCAAATGAAGAGTGTACTCTCCTTTATTCTGAAAATTAGGTAAGAAAATATGAAGATTAATAGATTGATTGATATTATCTTCCTTAGTTACTTTTGGCATAAAGAATGGATTGGTATGAAGGGTTACTCTATCTTTGTGAAAAATCAAGTAAAGAAATGTGCAGGAAAGAGCCTGACGTTTGGAGAATCATTTTGCTGAAGTAAACAACGTCTTCCAGGAATGAAATTTTAAATCTACTGTAGCTGCTGTTTCAAAAGGGGGGCAGATTAAAGCTTGTAAAATTATGGTCAGGTCCCAAGGAGGAGTAGGATCTTTTATAGGGGGATGAAGCAGAAAGGTGCCACTAAGAAAGTATTTACAGTGTTTGGATGAAACCAGAGAGGAAGAATCTTGTCCAAAATGGAAATTGGAGATAGCTGCTAGCTGTACTTTAATGGTGGAGTAACTAGCTCCTTTATTGAAAAGAAAGGCCAAAAAATCTTAAACTACCAAGACAAGGGCTGTGAAAGGATCTATTTGTTTCTGTTGCGTCCATATACAGAATCTTTTCCATTTGCTCTTATAAATTTTTCTAGTTGAGGATTTACAGGCAGAGATCAATATTTTCTGAACAGGGAGAGCTTGGAGTGTCTAGACATCAATGGAACTGGAGAAACCATGAGGACAGTTTCAGTCCCTGAAGGTCCATGGGAGGGTGTCCTGATGGCTGAGAAAGTAGATCTGGAGATGGGTCCAGTGTCACCGGTAAGCAAATCAGATGCGACCAAAGAAAGGGGAACCAGGTTTGTCGATGCCAGAAGGGAGCAATGAGGATTACCTTTCTCTTCAACCAGAGTGCCTTCTGTAAGAATCTGGGAATTAAGGCCAGTGGGAGAAAAGCATTGAGCAGACCGAGAGGCTAAGCATGGACTAGAGCATGCCTGGGTGGCTATCCCTGAGGACGGATTAAAGCAAAGTACCTGCTGCATTGGTTGATGAGAGGTTATGCAAAAAGACTGCAGCAAGGCTGACCCAATTTCTGAAAGAGTTTGTTTGCCGTGGATTGATTCAGGGACCAGTCATGAGACAACAGCAAAATTCAGCTAAGCCTGGCCACCAAGACGTTGGATTCTCCCAGAATATGCACTGCCAACAGAAAGTAGTTGGCAAAGATTGCCCATTCCAACACTCTCATGGTTTCTCGACATAAGGGGTAAGATCTGGTCCCTCTCTGTTTGTTGATGTATCAGACCACGGACATAATGCCCATCTGAATAACAATAGTTCCTAGAGAAAGAAAACTGTGTAGTTCTTGCAATGCCAGAAGAACCGCTGTCATCTCTAGTACACTGATATGCAATTTGGTTTCCTGCAGTGTCCATGTGCCTTGGACTGTTCTACCCAGATAACCCACTCCATTTGGCACTCATTCATGGTCAATGTGGCATTTAGAGGAGGAAGAACGAAAGGACAACTGCAAGTAACATCTGTAAAGTGAAGCCACCAAAGAAGGGATTCTTTGCAAATCCGATAAAGTTTGATGGAAAAGCTTAAGGGATTCTTGTATAGTGACCACCGGACCACTAAAGCACACTGTAGAATTCTCATATGAAAGCACGCTGTGGGCAACAGAGTTATTGTGGCTGCCATGGAACCCAGCACTCTGAAAACTAAAATGGCTGCAGGTTTTGGAATGGCCATGACTTGTTTGATGTGAAGTCTTAAATATGATACTCTGTCCATTGTCAGATAAGCACAAGAAATTCTTGTGCCCAGCCATGCTCTTATGAAATCTATCACTTGAACCAGTTTCAACAGAGATTTTTGCAGGTTGACAGTTATTCCAAGAACTGGAGCCAAGTTGAGGAGATAGTCCTTGGCCTGTAACAACAGATGCCTGTTGGAGCATTTAGAAACCAGTTGTGCAGATAGGGGAAATCTGGTACCCTTGCAGCCTGAGTTAGACTGCCACCACTGCCAGGCATTTGGTGAACACCCTGGGGCTGTGGTGAGACCAAATGAGAGTGATCTGAAATGGTAATGACTGGTTCCCAGCCAGAAACGAAGGTACAACCTGCAGCACCTTTCTACTTTGATGTGATAGTATGCATCCTTCAGGTCTACAGAGCACATCCAGTCATTCATCCTCAACAGGGGTAGGATGGACTGAAAGGTGACCATCCTGAATTTCGTGTTCTTTATGTATTTGTTCAGAAAAGTTAGGTCCAGAATTGGTCTCACGTCCCCCGCCTTTTTGGGTACTAAAAAGAAAGTACAGTTGTGTACATTTACCATAAATGTAGATGTTCAAGAGTATTCACTGTTGCAGTCATCATTTTTTGGTTATCTGCTTGCAGTAGCCCTCATTTGGCCTGATTATCAAAGTCTTGGGTCCTGCGTCGGTTGCTGTCTCATCTTCCATGATGTCAGGCAGTCAGGGGTATAAAGCATGCAGCCGACGGCATTACATCAGTTTTTCTTGCCGCAGATGTCAGGTGTCCCCATAATGGGAAGCAATTATATACAAGATTACACCTACAACAAAAAAACAAATACACCAAAAAGCTTTAAGCATAGTAAACAAGAATAGAGGTATAAGTCAATAGAAGTCAGGGGGCTGGAGGGAGGGAGGATAACCAGGACTGCAACAGTTAATACACTCGAACATCTACATTTATGGTAAGTGTACACATTTGTACTATGTTCTTAGTGTTTCACTGTTGCAGTCATCACATTTGGATAGATTCCCAAAGCTAAGGATGGGAGGAGGAAATTAGATAGCATTAGGACCAGCTATAAGGCCCTGCAAGACTGCAGTGGCAAAGCCAGTTCTGGATTTAGAGAAAATAGGCAAATGGTAATGCTTGGTGAAGGTATGTACAGAACTTCAGATAGCAGCTTCTAGGATGTCCTTGGTAGGGACACCTCTGAAAAAGGCTGTAAAGGTAAATGCAGCCCTGGTTCAATGTGGTCTTATCCCCTGTGGTGTAGGTTGTCCATGGTGCTTATAGCAGAAATGAATGCAATGGCCTATCCATTTAGAAATGGTTTGCTTTGAAATGGCCTTCCCCTCTGCCCCTGCAGCAAATGCAGCCAGCAGCTGTTCAGATTTCCTGAGAGGTTTAGTCCTGTTCAAGTAAAATCTAAGTTGTCTGTGCACATCTAAGGAGTGCAGTAGTCATTCCCCTTTGTTCTGTGGATTAGAAAAGAAGGTTGGCAAATGAATGGACTGATTAAGAGCCACAATGGATACCACCTTAGGCATGAAGGAGGGATTGGTCCTGAGGGACACCCTGTCCGCATGAAAGATGATGACAGGCTCCACAGCCATATGGGCCTGTGATTCAGACACCCTTCTTGCTGAAGTGATGGCTAAAAGGAAGGCTGTTTTCCAAGAAAGGAATTTCAACTCTGCATTTGCAGCTGGCTCAAAAAGAGGTAGAGTGAGTTTTTTCCAATACAAAGTTAAGGTCCCAGGCTGGAGTAGGGGCTATCCTGGATGGTTTTAAGTTTTTGGCCCCTCTGAGGAACTGCTTCAGCAGTGGATGAGAGAAGAGGGGTGGTTCTGTGTTGTAATGAGCTGAAATGGCTGAGGCATGAATTCTGATGGAGAAAAAGGAAAGGCCCCTGTGAAGCATCTCAGTTAAGTATTGAAGAATCTGAGATAAATTGGACTCTGCTGTGCCCATCCCCTGAGTTTGGTTCCAGGAACAGAGTCTTTTCCATTTTTCAGCATAAGATTTTCTAGTACTAGGCCTCCTTGCCTACAGAATGACATCCAACACTTGCTTACTGAGGGATCGTAACAAAGAGATCAGGTAATTAGCCAGGCTGCCAGGTTCAGGGATTGAAGCTGAGGGTGCAGAATCTGGCCCTCCTGCTGGGACAGCAGGGCAGGGGCCTGAGGCAGGTGGCATGGTGCCAGCAGTGACACGCTGTGCAACTGGGGGTACCAGTGTTTGCGTGGCCAGTCTGGTGCAATCAGTATCGCCTTTGGTTTGTCCTGTTTGATCTTTAGTAGCACCTTGGAGAGGAAAGGCAGAAAAGTACAGTTTTGTACCTACCATAAATGTAGATGTCCGAGAGGTATGCATCTGCAGTCCTAACAAATGGGTTGTCCTGTCGTCAGGCAGCCCTTCGGTCGGCCGGATTCCAAAGTCTGGGTCTGGCCTCGGCTGATGTCGCACTTCACCCGACGTCATAGCTGCAGTTCTTCGGGTATAAAGGTATCAGCCGACGCCATTTTCCTCAGTGTTTCTTGCCCCAGATGCCAGGTGCCCTCTAGGAAGGCTAAATTTGGATAAATGTAAAAGTTTCCAAATAAGAGAGAGCAAATAAAAATAAACATGTATATACATATATACAAACAAATACACCATAATAGATTCCCCCAGCTAGCTAGAAGATGGGCAAATACTCTAGGAGTACCACAGAGGGAAGGAGGGAGGTAATCCTGACTGCAGATGCATATCTCTCGGACATCTACATTTATGGTAGGTACAAAACTGTACTATGTCCTTCAAGGATGCATCTGCAGTCCTAACAAACGGGTAGAATACCATAGCCAAACTGGGGGAGGAGGAATAATAAGATTATGGTGTAGTTAAGATCCCTTGCAAAACAGCAGTGGCAAAACCTGCTCGGGATCTGGAGTATAAGGGTAGATTATAATGCTTGGCAAATGTATGCACGGAGCTCCAAGTAGCAGCCTCTAAAATGTCTTTGGTAGCCACTCCTCGTAAAAAAGCTGTAGTAGTGGCTGTAGCCCTTGTGGAGTGAGGTCTGATGTTTTCTGGAGTTGTCTTTCCATGGTAAGAGTAACAAAATCTAATGCAATTTCCTATCCACTTAGAGATTGTCTGTTTTGAAATTGCTTTTCCTTCCATTCCTGTTGCATATGCTACCAGTAGCGGTCAGTTTTTCTATTGCTCTTGGTCCTGTCCAGGTAGTAGCGCAATTGCCTATGTACATCCAAGGTATGTAATAGTCTTTCTCCCCTGTTCTGTGGGTTGGGGAAGAATGTAGGCAGGTGGATAGCTTGGTTTAAAGATACCCTGGAGACCACCTTTGGCATAAAAGTAGGATTAGTTCTCATGGACACTCTATCTTGATGGAAGATAAGGAAGGGCTGAACTGCCATTAATGCCTGTAGTTCAGAAACCTTTCTTGCTGAAGTGATTGCAAGCAGGAAAGCAGTTTTCCATGATAAGTACTATAATTCTGCTGTTGCTGCTGGCTCGAAAGGAGGGAGTGTCAACTTTTCTAGCACAAAGTTCAAGTCCCATGCGGGCAATGGTGGCTTCCTTGGTGGTTTTACATTTTTAATTCCTCTCAGAAACTGCCTGAGTAGAGGATGTGAGAAGACTGGAGGGTCCATGTTGTATTCTGCTGAAATAGCTGATGCATGAATCTTAATGGAAGAATAGGACAGGCCATTGTGGAAAAGCTCTGCCAAGTATTCCAGGATGTTAGCTATGTTTACCAGTGACACCTTTTCTCATTTTGCTGCACTCCAAATGAGATATCTTTTCCATTTTGCTGAATAAGTTTTCCTTGTTGAGGGTCTGCGAGCCTCCAACATAATGTCTTTAACCCTTTGAGATAAATCTGGGTTATTTTGTCTTATGCAATGTTCCAGGCAGCCAGCTGCAGTGTTTTTAGGTTTGGATGCAGGGTTTTGAAGTTGTTCTGCGTTAACAGTAAGGGAACTAGGGGCAGAGGCCATATTTGTTCCCGAGACATGCTCCTCAGTAATGGGTACCAATGCTGCCTCGGCCAGTCTGGAGCTATCAGGATAATCCTTGGACGGTCTTCTTTGATCTTCAATAGCACCTTGTGCATCAAAGGAAGAGGTGGGAATGCATATGCTGTCAGGTTTTTCCAACTGAAAGATAGGGAGTCCACCTTCCAAGCAAGTGGGTGGTATGCCCTCGTGCAGAATTTTTTCAATTGGTGGTTGTGTGGGGATGCGAATAAGTCTATTTCTGGCAGTCCCCATTTCCCTGTAATGGATTTGAAGATGTCTGGATGCAGCATCCATTCGTGGGCATCCGTGGTAGTTCTGCTTAGGATGTCTGCTAGTATATTTTCTTTTCCTGGTACAAATATTGCTTGTAACTGGATGTTGAAGCTCAGGGCCACATTCCAGAGGTCCATTGCCATCCGGCATAGAGGGTATGAATGTGTGCCTCAATATTATGCAGGATGCCATGTAACCCAGGGCTTGCAGGACTTTCCTTGCTGTTAGCTGGTTCTGCTTTGTTAATGCCATGAAATAGAGAGGAAGGTGCTTCTGTTTTTCTGCTGTGAGGGATGCCATTTGATTTGATGTGTCCAGCTCTGCACCCAAGAAAGTTATCCTTTGGGATGGTATCAGCCTTGACTTTTTTATATTGACTGTGTATCCCAGGGCTTGCAGTAGATGAATGACCTTTTTCAAATCTTTTGCTAATTTGTTTTTGTTGTCCGCTTGTAACAGGCAGTCGTCCAGGTAAGGGTAAATTTGAATTCCCTGAAGCCTGCAATGAGCAATTACTGATGCCAGGCATTTCGTGAATACTCTGGGCAGTAGATAAGCCAAAGGGCAATGCTGAGAATTGATAATGCTCCGATCCTGCAAGAAATCTGAGGTATCTTCTGCAATTTGGTCGTATGGGGACGTGCAGGTATGCCTCCTTGAGATCTAGAGTTACCAGCCAAGACTCCTTACCCAGCATGGGAAGAAGCTGCTGTAGGGTCAGCATTTTGAATTTTGGAACAATGAGGTATGTGTTTAGAGCGGACAGGTCGAGAATAGGTCTCCATTGGTTTTCTTTTCTTGGCACCAGGAAAAGTCTGGAGTAAAATCCTTGCCCATGTTCCATAGGGTACCTTTCTATAGCTCTCATCCTTAGTAAGTGGTGTATTTGTTCTAGAGCTTTTGTCTTCTGATTTGGAGGTAGGTTTGGCATTCCTCTCTTCCTTGGTAGAGTATGGAAGTGAAACCTGTAACCTTGGTCTATTGTCTGTAAAATCCATTTGTCTCCTGTGATGTGATGCCAGTTTACTGAAAATAAGGCTAGCTTTCCGCCTAAGGGTGCTTCTAGTTGTTCCCTGGTAGGCGGTCTCAGAGCCAAGTCACTGTGATTGTCCTGTGGAAGTGGTGGTGGCTGGATCTGTGGCAGTACTTCGCTGGTTGTTAGGCTGCCACTGGCGTCCCTGTAGGCACCTCTGGATTGACCCCTGCCTCTTGGGCGCCTATTCCTGCCTCTCTGAGCTCTGGAGGTGTCTGGAAAGGACCAATTCTTGGAAGGCCAGTTCCTACTAAACCTTGGAGGCTGGACCTGTAAGAAATCCTTGACTGTCTGGACAGATTTTGCTTTCTCTTCCACCTTCTTCAGCACCTGCTGTGCAGGGAGCCAAACAAATTGAGCTTATCCATGGGAGCATCTAGGAGCTTTGATTTAACATGGTCTGGTAAGGACTGCTCTTTTAACCATGCATGTCTTCTGATCACTGTACCAGTCATAGCTGATCTAAAGGAAGCCTCCAGTGCATCATAGCCGCATTTTAAGGAATGATTACTGACCTGCTGAATGTTATGTACCATTTCCTGAACAGATTTTTGTCTAAAGGTTCAGACGAGGACAGTTTTTAGTTAACTGATCTAACATAAATTCCTGATACTGAATCATGTGGAATTGACAGTTTAAGGCCCTAGCCGAAAGAGTAGCAGAAGTGTAAACTTTTTTACCCTATCTCTCTAAGGCCCTAGATTCCCTTTCAGAGGGAGGGTTTTTGGCAGAGGTAGCTGCTACAGCCTTGGGTCCCTGGGAGATAGTTTCAGGATCTGCAAAAGGAGCCTTATACAAATGATAATGTGTGTCTGGAACCCTGTAGTACCTGTCGGGCTTAGCAGGGGCCGGAGGAAGAGAATCAGGAGCAGTACAAGCATCATTAAATGCATCATCCACAACAGTAAGTACTGGAGGAATGGCTAAAGGCCTATGCTGTGGCAAATGCAAAAGGTCCTAAGCCTTTTCCTAGAGTCTGAAAAATCCTGGCCCTGCCATTGAAATTGTTCCCTCATAGCATGCAAGGTTTCCCCAAAAGAAAATTCCTCAGGCGGAGAGGCAGAAGGAATGGAGTCTTCTGCATCAGAGTCCTCATAAGGAGAATAAGGGCCCTCTGGAGGGTTTGTATTATCTGAATCATCAGAGGAGTAATCTGAAGAAACTGGCTCAGGGGGCTCTGCTCTAGGCCTCTTCTCTGGAGGTGGGTGAGAGGCCCTGTCAGGGTGAGGTTGGGATCCCCGGATCAAAGAAATGAGATCCTCTGCTAAACTAAGCATTTGAGAACTAGAGCTAGGCCTGTGAGAGGGGGTCTTAGCAGGCACAGTTTTGGTAGATTTTGCTGCTTTAGCCCTGGCAAAAGCCTTAATCGACATGGATGCAGGGGGCCTAGCAGCTCCACGTGCAGGAGTAGATGTATCTAAAGGTAGAGTATCAGATAAACCTTGTGAACCTGCAAGAGCAGGTGGGATTTCAGTAGCAGATTCAGCCATGCTGGATGAGGCCTCGGTAGGAGGCAAGCTTTCGGCCGAAGGAAGAACCGTGGACTCGGTTTCAGCCGAAACCGAGACACTCGCGGTTGACTTAACCGCGGTTTCGGTCGAAGCCGCGGACCGCGAGTGTCGGTCCTTTTCCTTGCGCTGTTTAGTTAATTGCGAAGTCGGAGTTTCCGACGGCATATTGTAAGCAAAAGCGGAGCCGAAAAACTCCTCAGCAAATTCCGACCGACGTCTAAGCGACCGTCGGTTGAAAGAAGCACAGGCTAGACAAGCTGCTACATCGTGGTCTGGGCCTAAACAAGGTAGGCAGTAAGAGTGGAAATCTTTATGAGGTATTTGTTTCCCACAAGTTAAACAGTTATTCACTTTTTCTGACATCGGCTGAGGCAAGAAAGAGTCCCCAACGGGGTACTTAGCTTTTTAGAAGTCTTCGGTAGTAGTAATCTCTGGTTCTGACCGACCGGCACTTGCGAACAGCTTCTGCTTCGGGCGCCACGCGGCAAGAAAGACTGAGGAAAATGGCGTCGGCTGATACCTTTATACCCGAAGAACTGCAGCTATGACGTCGGGTGAAGTGCGACATCAGCCGAGGCCAGACCCAGACTTTGGAATCCGGCTGACCGAAGGGCTGCCTGACGACAGGACAACCCATTTGTTAGGACTGCAGATGCATCCTTGAAGGACATCTGAAAGGTTTTTCCAGGTGAAGGACAGGGCATCCACTTTCCAAGCTTGTTTGTGGGGAGTCCTTGAACAAAATTTGTCCAATTGGTAGTTGTAGGGGGAGACAAACCGGTCTATCTCTGGGCTCCCCCATTTGTTTCTCAACATGTTGAATATCTTTGGTTCCAGTTTTCACTCGTGTGGGTCCATAAGATTTCTGCTTAGTTCGTTTGCCAGTGTATATAGCTTTCCTGGCAGGAATTGAGCCTGTAGGTGCACTTGGCAGCTCATGGCTGTGCTCCACAGAGCCATATCTAGTCTGCAGAGAGGGTATGAGTGGGTTCCCCCCACTGCTTGTTTATGTACCACATAACAGTGGTGTTGTCCGTCTTTACCATTAATTGTCCTGGAAGAATGTTGTCCTTGAAGGCTGTCAGACCATTCTGTAAGTTAACATTTCTTTTTGATTGATATGCAGGTACATTTAACTTGGGTTCCATTTACCTTGAATGCACTTCCCTGCCAAGTGAGCCCCCCATGCATAGTCTGATGCGTCTGTTGTTAGGGTTTGGGTGGCAGGGGGGTAGAGTGAATGGCAGTCCCTTGTTTTGGTGGCAGGCCTCTGTCCACCAAAGGAATTCTATCTGTAGGCAAGGTATGATAGGGATCATTGCTTCTAGATCCTGAGAATGCTAACACCATAGGCTTTTTAGATACCATTGTAGTTTCCTCAAATGCAGTCTTGCATATGGAATTAGACGAATGCAGGAGGCCTTGAACCCCAAGGCTTGCAGTATTTTCCTTGCAGATAGCTTAGTCTTTGTGGCCAGTAGTTTGAAGTAGGTTGTCAAATGAACTTGTTTCTCTGGCATGAGGAAAGCCATCTGGAAGTTGTGTTCAAGCTTGCTCCAAGGAATACAATTTGTTGGCAGGGTACAAGATGTGATTTCTTTTCGTTTACGGTGTACCCCAGAGAAGTTAGTAATTTCTGCACAAATGCCAGATGATTCAATAGTATGTCCTGGCTTTCTGCCTAAACTAGACAATCGTCCAGGTATCGGTATATTTGAATATTTCTTTGCCTACAAAATGCAATGACTGGAGCTAGGCATTTTGTGAATACCCTGGGCGCAGTAGATAAGGCAAAGGGCAGTGCAGAGAACTGATAGTGCATGTAGCCTGCTATAAGGTGTAGGTATCTTCTGCAAGATTCCCTGACTGGGATGTGCAGGTAGGCTTCCTTTAAATCTAGTGTTGCCAACCAGGCAAATTTGCCTAGCATAGGAAGCAGCTGGTGAAGAGTTAGCATCTTGAGTTATGGGATCACCAAAAATTTGTTTAGGATACAGAGGTCCAGGATAGGATGCCAGGAGTTGTCCTTTCTGGGTACCAGGAAAAGTCTTGAGTAGAAACCTTGTCCCATTTCCTCTTCTGGGACAGTTTGAATAGCTCTGATACTTGAGAGAGAGAGAGAGAGAGAGAGAGAGAGAGAGAGAGTTTGCTTTTGAGCCTCTGCCCACTGATTTGAGGGAAGATCTGGCCAACCGTTTGGGGTTGGTAAGGTCTGGAAGTGGAATCTGTACCTTTGGGAAACTATATTTAAAAACCATTTGTCCTGGGTAATGAGTTCCCACTTTTTTGCCTGCAGGGCAATCTTTACCCCTAAAGGAGCAGTCAGTTGTGCAGGGCTTCGAAGTTTTAAAATTAAGTCATTGAGACAGTTTACCATAGGGGGAGTCTTACTACTCCCTGCTTTGAAGTGGGAGCCCCCCACTGCTTAGTCGTGTGAGTACTTTGGGACTGAAGTCTGGGCGTTCTGCTGGTTCTGGGTTTAGACTGAGAAGACCTGGAAAAGGCAGGAAAGGACCAATTCTTAGAGGGCCAATGCCTACTAAATCTGGGAAGCTGTACTTGCAGGAAATCTTTAACAATTTGCATAGATTTAGCTTTTTCCTCCATCTTTTTAAGCACTTCTGCTGCTTTGTTGCCAAACAGGCGGTCCTGGTTTAAGGGAGCATCCAGCAATTTAGCTTTAACATGAATTGACAAAGATTGCTCCTTAAGCCAAGCATGCCTTCTAAGTACAGACCCAGTGACAGCAGCCCTGCAAGATGCCTCTAGTGAATCAAAACCACATTGCAAAGTATGTTTTCCAACTTATAAACCAAAACAGTGGTCTGAGTGCCCAAAAACATTTGTGCCTTACTCCAGGTTTACAGTTTGTGCCTTATTCCAATGCTTTCCAACTTGTTCAGCAGAATGCATTAAATCCTGTAAATCTTTATTTTCAGCACAGTCAGGAATCAACATCATTTTCTGTTTAAGTAATTCAATAATATGCTGCTAATACTTTAAAATATGAAAGTGTCAGTTTAAGGCCCTAATGGCCAAGGTTGCAGAAGTGTATACCTTCTTACCCTATCTATCCAGCGCCCTGGAGTCTCTATCAGAGGGGGTAGGATTTTTGGCAGTAGTAGCCTTAATGCCCTTGGGTCCCTGTGAAATGGTTTCAGGATCTGCAGTAGGATTTTTAAAGAGGAACTTATGAGAGTCAGGAACCCTGTAACATCTATCAGGTTTTCTAGGAGCAGGAGGTAAAGAGACAGGGGCCAAACTACATTCCGAAAAGGCATCATCAACAATGTCCAGTACAGGGGGGGAGAGCTAAAGGCCTGTGTTGGGGCAGAAGTAAGAAATCCCTAAGCCTCTTTTCAGAGTCAGAGTAAACCTGGCTTTCCCAGTGAAAATGCTCCCTAAGAGTATGCAAGGTTTCACCAAAAGGGAAATCCTCTGGAGGGGAAGCAGAGGGAATAGAGTCCTCTGCATCAGAATCCTCATAGGTAGATAATGGTAAACCCAGGTCATCAGAGGAAAAGTACAGTTTTGTACCTACCATAAATGTAGATGTTCGAGTGCTAATACAGCTGCAGTAATAACATATGGGTTCTCTGCCGTCAGGCGGTCCCTCGGTCGGCCGAATTCCAAAGTCTTGGTCCGGCGTCGGTTGTTGTCGCTTCTTTTCCTGACGTCAGAGAGGCAGGAGTATATAAGACACAGCCAACGCCATTTTCTTCAGTCTTTCATGGCCCAGATGTCAGGTGCCCCCAGTAGGAAGGCAATACATAAATTAGATTTATATACATGCAATGCAATGTAATCAAAAAACAGTAGTTGCAAGCAAATATACCATAGAAGGATAACCCAAACAGTTTGTATGAAGAGGGGGTAGGTCCTAAACCTTTACCAAGAGGGGAAGGAGGGAGGGAAATCTGTACTGCAGCTGTATTAGCACTCGAACATCTACATGTATGGTAGGTACAAAACTGTACTATGTTCATCGTGCATACAGCTGCAGTAATAACATATGGGTAGAATCCCAAAGCTACGCACAGGGTGGTAGGCACTAGGTAAAACTGGGATGAGCCAGAATGCCCTGCAACACAGCAGTAGCAAAGCCTGCTCTGGTTTTGGAATATAAAGGCAGGTGGTGAAGGTATGTACAGAACTCCAAGTGGCTGCCTCCAAAATATCTTTGGTAGGAACTCCTCTGAGGAAGGCTGTAGAGGTAGCTGTGGCCCTGGTGGAGTGGGATCTCATGCCCGTAGGGACAGATTTTCCATGATAGGAGTAACAAAACCGTACGCAGTGGCCTATCCATTTTGAAATTGTCTGTTTGGTCACTGGCTTCCCTTGAGCTCCTACAACATAGGACACAAAAAGTTGTTCTGATTTCCTAAAAGGCTTTGTTCTATCCAAATAATAACGTAGCTATCTATGGATGTCTAAAGAGTGTAGCAGCCTTTCCCCTTTGTTTTGAGGATTGGGGTAAAAGGTAGGCAAGTGTATGGCTTGATTTAAAGCTACCCTGGATACCACTTTAGGCATAAATGATGGGTTGGTTCGAAGGGAAACCCTGTCCTGATGGAAGATGAGGAAGGGCTGCACAGCCATGAGGGCTTGTAGTTCTGAAACCCTACGAGCTGAGGTAATGGCCAGAAGGAAGGCTGTTTTCCAGGACAAATGTTGCAAATCTGTTGAGGCAGCTGGTTCAAAAGGAGGCAGTGTTAATTTTTCTAGAATATAATTAAGATCTCAGGCTGGCACTGGTTGTTTCCTTGGTGGTCTTATATTCTTAGCCCCTCTGAGGAACTGTCTTAAGAGTGGGTGAGAGAATAAGGGTGGATCCGTGTTGAATTCTGCAGAAATGGCTGAGGCATGGATTTTTATGGAGGAAAATGAAAGTCCACTGTTCAGCAGCTCAGCTAGATACTGTAATACCTGTGGCAAATTTAGTTTTGTAGGGTCCTGGCCTTTTTTCTCATTCCAAGAGCAAAACCGCTTCCATTTTGCTGAGTAAGCCTTTCTAGTAGATGGCCGTCTGACCTCCAAAATGACATCCTGTACCTCTTTGGGGAGTAAGGTCTGTTGAGGTGTTAAGGAATTTTCCATGCAGCGAGATTGCGTGTTTTCAGCTGACTGTGAAGAGTTTTGTAGTTGTGCTGAGTCAGCAGAAGAGGCATTAGGGGTAGGGACCAGGGAGGAGTGTGTGTTAGGCTCCTCAGGAGTGGGTACCAGTGTTGTCTTGGCCAGTCTGGAGCAATCAGTATCATCTTTGGTCTCTCTGTTCTTGCTTTCAAGAGCACCTTGGGCAGAAGAGGCAGAGGTGGGAAAGCGTAAACTGTCCATGCTGCCCAACTGAATGAAAGGGCATCCACTCTCCAGGCCTTTGGATGACAGGTCCTTGAGCAAAACTTTTCCAATTGATGATTCCTGTGGGAGGCGAAGAGATCTATGTCTGGCCTCCCCCACGCTTGGATTATCTCTGTAAACACTTGAGGATGCAATCTCCATTCATGTGGATCTGTCATATTTCTGCTTAGATTGTCTGCCAGCGTGTTTTCCAAACCTGGCAAGTACTGTGCTTGAAGTTCGATTTGCCATTCCAGAGCCAAGTTCCAAAGTGTCATGGCTAGTCTGCACAGGGGGTATGAATGTGTTCCTCCTTGTTTGTTTATGTACCACATAACTGTGGTGTTGTCTGTTCTTATCAATAATTGTCCTGGATGCAGGAGGTCCTTGAAAGCTGTAATTGCATTTATTACTGCTAGCATTTCTTTTTGATTGATGTGAAGGTGCTTTTCCTTTTGGGACCATTTGCCCTGAATGCACCTGTCTGTCATGTGCGCCCCCCAGGCGTAATCTGAGGCGTCTGTTGTAATGACTTGATTTGCTTGAGGCTTGCAGAATGGGAGACCTGTATTTGTTTGACATGCTTGAGCCCACCATAGAAATTCCTTTTGCAAACATGGAATTATTGGTATTATTGTTTCCAAACTGTGGCTGTGCTGAGACCATAGATTTTTTAGGTACCATTGAAGTTTCCTCATATGCAACTTTGCACATGGGATTAAAAGAATGCAAGATGCCATGAAGCCCAGAGCCTGCAGGATTTTCCTTGCAGTAAGCCTGGTACAATTTGCTAGCATTTTGAAGTACTGAGTTAGTTGCCTCTGCTTTTCTGGCGTAAGATAGGCCATCTGGGTGTTTGTGCCCAAGTTGGCACCCAGGAAAGTTGTTTTCTGAGCTGGTGTTAGCCTGGATTTCTCTTTGTTGATTGTGTATCCCAGAGCATTCAGTAACCGTGTTGCATAAGCCAGATGTTCCAAAAGTATGTGCTTGCTGTCCGCTTGGATCAGGCAGTCGTCCAAATAAGGGTAAATTTGTATCCCTTGAAGTCTGCAGTAGGCAATTACTGATGCCAGGCATTTTGTGAATACTCTGGGCGCAGTAGATAAACCAAAGGGCAATGCAGAGAATTGATAGTGAATTGAACCTGCAAGAAAT
The DNA here is from genome assembly GCF_019279795.1 of Protopterus annectens. NCBI lineage: Eukaryota > Metazoa > Chordata > Ceratodontiformes > Protopteridae > Protopterus > Protopterus annectens. Next base: position 1,600,395,931 of record NC_056733.1, read on the forward strand.
CTGAGGTATCTTCTGCAGCTTTGTCTGATTGGGACATGCAGGTATGCCTCCTTGAGGTCCAATGTTACCAGCCAAAACCCCTTGCCCAGCATGGGAAGAAGCTGCTGTAATGTGAGCATCTTGAATTTTGGTACGAGTAAAAATGTGTTTAGGATGGATAAGTCCAAAATGGGTCACCAGTCGGTTCCTTTCCTTGGTACCAGAAATAGCCTGGAATAAAACCCTTGACCCTGTTCGTGAGTAGGTACCTCTTGAATAGCTTTCATGTCTATGAGCTTTGAAATTTGTAGTTGTGCCGCTGCCCTTTGATTGTGTGGCAGGTTTGGCATGCCTCTCATTTTTGGAAGTGTGTGAAAATGAAATCTGTAGCCTCTGTTTATAACGTCCAGGATCCATTTGTCTGTTGTGACCATATGCCAATTTCTTGCAAATAATGCCAGCTTTCCTCCCAAGGGTGCTGCCAGCTGAGACTTGCTTGGCATGGAAAGGAGGAAGTCATTGGGTTTCTTTCCTGTATTGCTGTGCACCGTTTTCACCACCTCTTGGTGCTGGAGCTTGCCATTGCCTGCCTCTATAAGATCCTTGTGATTGACCTCTGCCCCTTGTGTGCCTATATCTTCCTCTTTGGGGCCTGTCCGTGGCTGGAAAGGACCAGTTTTTAGAAGGCCAATTTCTGCTAAAACGTGGTGATTGAACCTGTAGAAAAGCTTTGACAGTTTGCATAGATTTGGCTTTTTCTTCCATTTTCCGTAGTATCTCCTCAGCATTAGTACCAAATAGCACATCCTTTTGTAAAGGAGCATCTAGTAACTTAGCTTTCACATGATCAGGCAAGATTTGTTCCCTAAGCCATGCATGCCTACGAATGACTGATCCTGTAACTGCAGCTCTACTTGAGGCCTCTAGGGCATCATAACCACATTGTAAGGTGTGTTTACCCACTTGTTCTGCACTATGCATCATATCCTGCAACTCCTTCAAATCTGGTTGTTCAGGTTGAGACATTTTATTTCTTAATTGTGATAACAGAAACTGCTGATATTTAAGCATATGAAACTGACAATTTAAGGCCCTCATGGCTAGGGTGGCCGAGGTATATTCCTTTTTTCCCCACCTTTCTAAGGATCTTGACTCTCTTTCGGAAGGAAGTGGATTCTTAGCAGTAGAGGCCTTCATTCCCTTGGGGCCTTGAGAAATGGTTTCAGGGTCAGCATTATGGCTTTTGAAAAGAAATTGGTGAGAGTTAGGAACTCTGTAGTACCTATCAGGCTTGACTGGGGCAGGAGGCAGGGAATCCGGGTTAAGGCAAGCCTCCGAATAAACATCATCAAGTACATCCAAGACAGGAGGAATCGCCAGAGTTCTGTGTTGAGGTAACAAAAGAAATTCCCTCAGTCTTTTCTTGGAATCAGAAAAGTCTTGGCCTTCCCAATGGAAGTGTTCCCTCAAAGTGTGCAAGGTTTCCCCAAAAGAAAAATCCTCAGGGGGAGATACAGAAGGAATGGATTGCTCTGCATCAGAATCTTCAAAAGGGGAGTAAGATTGCTCTTCTGCATCAGAGTGTTCTGAAAAAACGGAGCCCTGATCAGAAGAGGGAGAATCTTCCTCCACTCTGGGCCTCTTGTCAGGAGGGGGTTGGGAACCCCTGATAAGAGTAATTAAATCCTCAGCCATTTTAAGCATCTGTTTTTTAGGCATGGGGCTTGTGGATGGGCCCTGTGCAACAGGCCTCTTGGGATGCCTGGCTGATTTGGACTTAGTAAAGGCCTTAATGGAAAAGGAAGATGAGGGTCTAAAGACACCATGGGTGGAAGTGGACCTGTCCACATTAGGAGACTCAACGCTCACAGTGGCCGGTGGTTGTAGTCTGGGTATGGGCCGAGGTACCTGCGGTCTCGGGTACAGAAGACCCCGCCAAGGAGGTGTCGTCGGTAGTCAGGGACTGCATAGGCGTCTCGCTGAGAACCGGACCACGTGTAGGCGGTTTTGGCGTGGTGTCGGTGGAGACCGCGGACCTCGCGTGTCGGTCCTTGTCCTTGCGTTTTTTGGACAAAACGGTAGTCGGAGTCTCCGATGACATTTTATAATCAAATGCTTTACCAAATAAATGTTGGGCGAACTCCGCCCGACGCTTGATAGTGCGTTTATTGAAAGTAGCACAAAAGTGACAGCCCAAGACGTCGTGGTCTGGGCCTAAACAAGGTATGCAAAGGGAATGGAAATCCTTATGCGGTATTTGCTTCCCACAAGAAATACAATTGTTAACTTTTTCTGACATCGGTCTGAGGCAAGAAAAGTTTCCCCAATGGGGTACTTAGCTTTAATGAAGACTTCGGTTTCCAAATTTTTCAGAATTCAGGAGCTGGCCGACCGGCACTTGCGAACTGCTTCTGCTTCGGGCACCATGCGGCAAAAAAGACTGAAGAAAATGGCGTCGGCTGTGTCTTATATACTCCTGCCTCTCTGACGTCAGGAAAAGAAGCGACAACAACCGACGCCGGACCAAGACTTTGGAATTCGGCCGACCGAGGGACCGCCTGACGGCAGAGAACCCATATGTTATTACTGCAGCTGTATGCACGATGAACATCAGAAATTTCAGAATCCTGATCAGAAGAATCATAAGCAAACTCAGTCCTAGGTCTCTTAGAGGGGGAAGGTTGGCTTCCCCTGATTAAGGTAATAAGGTCTTCAGCCATTCTTATCATTTGTTTTTTAGGCATAGAGGCCTGACCATGTGGTCTGGCCATTGGTTTTCTAGGCATGGATCGAGTTTTAGGCCTTGAAGAAGAAGATGGCGTCTGTTTAATATGCAAGTCAGTAGGCCTGAATACACCCTCAGAAGCAGGTGCCTGCATAACAGCTCTGGACCCATCCAAGGTAGAGACATCCGCAGGTTCCATAGTTGAAGCATCTTGCAGCATACCGGACTCTGAATGGGTCTCCGTAGAGACCTGCGAATCTGAAGCAGCGGGTATCAGGGGCTGCAAAAGTGCCTCACTGAGTACCCGCGAACTGGTGACTAGCTTAGGAGAAGCGTCATCAGCAGAATTTTGCTATTTCTATGGCTGCCTCCTCCCTCTGATTGGGTGGAACATCAGGGAGGTAATGCTTTGGATTTGTTTTTTCTAAAAGGGGACTGTAGTATCCTCGAGATACGATCCTTAGCACACAATGGTTATTTGTGATGGCTTCCCAGGCTGTGGGGATGCAAGAAAAAGTGCCCCTCGACTGCCTCCAGAGGAAGGTAGTCAGGCAACTGCTCAGGAGCACTGGAAGGGTCTGTCCGAGAAGGTTTCCCAAGACCCTTGGTTTTGCAAGCCCCCACTGCCGCATGGGCAGCGTCTACCATTCTGGTTATTTCCTCTCTGCATCTGGGGGAAAAAAATCTCCTGGAGTGTCCTGAAAGTAAGCTTGAGATTTCTTGAACCACTTCTTTTTACTGCTATGCTGGTTCCTGGAAAAGGACCTTTGTCAAGTAGAAAATGGATTCTGATGGGGTCTTCCCATCTTTCTCACTGCAGGAGAGTGTGTCCTGAGCCTTGGGTCCAAAAAACCTCGATCCATCAAGGGGCACATTGACTAAATACGCCTTTGAAGGGCTCAGCAAAGTCACACAGCCTCATTCAGGCATGATACCTTATGGCAATGTTGTAACCAGCAGCCCTTGAGGTAACCTCCCTGCCACATGGGATATAAGCCTCATGGACGTGTTGGACAGTGATTGAAAGGTGGCCAATATGGAGGAAAAGTTCTTCTGTTCCTTGGCAGACATGGACTCCAGGGAAGAGCAAGACAGTTCCTTGACCAGGTCCATCTGTATCTCATAAAATGGGATAAAGAGTTTAACGCCCTCAAAGTAAATGTGAAGGAGGTATAAAACTCTCTTGCCAAATCTGTCCCAAAGCCCGTGATTTTGTATCAGGGGGCTTGGACAGAAGGCCTGTCTTGAGCTAGCTCCTTTTTGGTGGCTGGCGCAACAACCATGGCATCTACGGGGATGCCCATTGTCCAGAAGGTTTTGTCCAGGGGGGACGTAAGATTTTATCAGTGCATTTTGGTATGGTTCCTAAAGTATCCAGTTCTTACATGCCTTAGAAGAGACCAACTCAATACGTGGGTCAGCAGGAGTGGGGGACACCCAGGATGTAGATGGGCTGGACGCAAAAGCTTCCAAGAGCACCGATTCTTCCGTAGAAAGATTCTGGGCAGACCAACCACCTCTCTGATGGAGAATTTCTAAAATGTCTCCAAAGCAGATTTCTTCTGGTGGCGATCCTGGGGATCCTTCGCCTTCCTCAAAGTCAGTGTTAGTGGTAACAGATTCCTCAGGGGAATCAATGTGCCTTCTGTTACACAGTCAGTTCCGAGAAACTCCTCAGTGGGATGTTCCAGGGAGGTGTTGGAAGAGTCTTGGAGTTCCACAGACAGAAGTATATGGAGACTTTCTGGAACTAGCTGTCCACGTGGTAGACTAGAGTCCTCAGGCAGCAATCCAGATGGGGTAGAGACAGGTTCTGAAGAAATGAGAGCCGAAGGTCTCCTGGAACAGGAGAGGGCACTCTCCACCACTTCAAAAACTGAAGGGCTCCAAGCTCCTGGAAGCATCCCCCTCCAGAGCTAAAACAACCAGAGTGGACAGCTCTCAAAGCCTCTGAGCCCCCTGCTCCGAAGGGGAAGTCGGAGCCGAGCTATCAAACACTGAAGCTCTGAGAGGAAGTGACCACTCCGAAAACTTCTGAGTGGAAATCAAACCCCAGGAACTGACGTCAAGGCTACTGCGCCGAGATGGACTAGGCCCCAAAGCAGTTGGAGCCGAGCATTCCGGTGAGAGGGTCGGGAGTGAAGATTAAATCACTATTGGCCCTGAGACCTGGGACTAACAAAAGCGAAGACTCCAAAACTGAGGCCCGGATTGGAGACAGAGCCATGGGGTGGAAAGAGGAAAGCCTCATGGACACAGAAAGGGATGGAGTGGGCAAAACCCCCATCTGGATCTGAGCCTCGAGAAATTGCCTCAGTAGTCTAACCACATCTATCTCACAGAGGTTTCGCGAAGATCTGGAGGATGTGGAAGAGGAAGGCCTGGAAGATTTCCTCAGAGAAGGTGATTTCTGAATGAGGCTTGTCGGCCCAGAGCCAGAAGTCGAAGCACGATGAGACCACCTCTGATCCAATCCACTCGGCCCTGAGAAAACAGACAAGGCACAGAGCGGAGGAATGGAAGATGGAGCTGAAGAAGCCAGTGCTGACAGGGTCAGCTCCAAGGACCTTGGTGCCTTTTTTGGCAGCTCTGAAGAGGACCTCACAGGGGAGCATTTCCTGTTCTCCTGGGCCTCTCTAGATGATTTGGAGCAGGGTTTGAGCCTCTGACATTGAAGGGACAGCAGAGGAAGAAGAAGGTAGGAGCAAACCTTTCAAAATAAGCACACTCCTCCAATCTGCCAAGGCCCTGGGTAGAAAAATTTTACAGATGCTGCAGTCGATGTCCAGGTGAGCAGACCCCAGGCAGTAAACACACTCCCTGTGGGCATCAGACAGCGGGATCTTATGCCCACAGGAAGTGCATTTCTTGAAACTTACATGTTTCTCCTTTTGATCAGCCACAGTAAGAGAAAGGGAAAGAACAGAGAGAGGAAAGGAAAAACGCTATGGCAAGAAAACCCTGATTAAAAGAAAAACAGTTATTCTAAAAGATTTTTTTTTAAACTACAAGAAGAGGAGGTTAGGAAGTCTAAGAAGAAAAAGCAAGGAATAATTCCAACTCACAAGGTGACAAAAACACTACCAAACCCACGGAGGAGCTCAGGAGCACTGGAACCTCGATGTTATTCTGAAGAGCAGCAAACTAGATCTGAGGTAATCTGGAGGTGTGGGGAATTACAGGTAGGAGGGAGGAGCTCGAGCTTGGAATCTTTAGCTAGTAAAGTGGCTTGTTAGTTCCGAGGGTCAAAACAGATACTCACAGGTTAATGAATGAAGATGACAACATCAAATCATCACTTAAAAATAAGGAAATAATAGTCCCCTCACCCCAAAGGGAGCTTAGCTGTCCAGCTAAGGAAAGGAGTAGCCAAATGTCGATCCTCACAAGCCTCAGAGTGTGCTCTTCAGTGCAGTAGAGCTCGGAAGGGCTTCTTGACTTGTCTTTTAGTCAGCTCAGTTTGAGCTGCTTGACAGTTTGGGTGTGTAGGAGGTGCTCTGAAGCTTTAGAAGCTGGCTGGCCATTATATCCTTGGCAGGATATAACCCATATAGCTAAGGCTACTGCAGCAGTGATCAATATGAACATCTGAATTTACACATATGAAAAAATGTAAAGTAATACTGAAACACGGAGACAAATCCAGCAATATATAACAGCAAAGGTATATACTAAAGTTATCAAGTTCCACATCTGTTCAGCTTGCAAATATATTAAAGTTTGTGATGATTTTATTCTTTCTGATTCAAAGGCAGAACTGTACCCTACATACTCTGCTGAATTTAATACTGACCATGCTGGTTGACACATGCAACATGTGATAATTTCTTGAAATGTTGCCAGTATGGAAACTAACAAGTTACTTGAACATTATACTGGCAGGTTATCAGGCAAAGAGAGATACTAATCCACTACAAAGAAAAATTGCTATAAATCCTGAACATTCTTTTTTTTGTTCCATGTATTGTAAAAGAGTCACTACTAATGTCATGAGTGAAGACTTTGAGAACTTGTTAAATAAAAGGAATATTGGTAACTGAATGTTCACCACATCTCTGCTCAAGATTTACTAACACTGCGGCCTATTCATAAATGTCATTCTGCAGTGGAACAGGGGTGGTGTGTACTATACTTGTGTACCAATAACCTAAAGATATGTATACATTTGGGCAACATGTGCTAGGTTGTCTTAACCTCTTTGTGGAGGCCCTGTATTCCACAGTATACATATGAAAAACTACCCCCATCCCAATCATCAATGATGCAGCAAAGTAACACCACTCAAACACCATCTAGCTCCAACAGAGTAATCAATATCAAAGCAGATGTGCACAATACAATGGTGGTGCATGTGTAAGTGCAATCTCCCTTCCCTGCTAATTTAATATGCTGTTTAGCTGAGAAGCCGCACTCTCTGTATGATCTTTTGAAAAAGAAGTTATGTTCTTACCATAATGTTCCATCTGTGTTGTCCATTTTCATTCTTCCTCAACCTGTGGGTTTCGTTCCAACCACGGATCTGACTCGGCCACTTTCCAAGCTCAAGATCTGATACACAAGCTCCTCCTCCCCATCCCATAATGCCTTCTTCCCACAGAATACCTCAGATTGAGTTTGCTAAAAATTATACAGCTAAAGATATCTATATAGATACAGAAAAAGAAAAGATTCAGAAGCGCAATACAGGAACTAAAGTTCCTGATAGAGGCCAACTTTGTCAGGTCTACATGGAAAAGAGGCCAGGGGAAATGAGGGTGGGGAGGTCGAGAAAGAATGAAAATGGACAACACAGATGGAACATTATGATAAGAACATAATTTCTTTATCTGATGTTGTCATTTTCATAAGTTCCTCGGCCTGTGGGACAGAGTCCCCAGCTACGCAGAACCTTGGGTGGCCCTTCTGGAAGAATATTCCAAAGCACCATAGAGCCAAACGCAGCTCTATTCCTGGAAATGTCGCCTAATTTGTAATGAGAAATAAAAGCATGAGACTTTGACCAAGAGGCAGCTGCACAGATATCAACTGACATTCTCGAGGAAAAGGCTTGAGAAGTTGCAATAGGTCTTGTTGAATGAACTTTGACACACTCTGGCAAGGACAAACCTTTTGATGAATAAACAAAGGGGATGCAATCTCGCAACCATCTGGCCAGAGTAAGTTTAGTAACTGCTGTGCCTTTCCTCACGTCTGAAACAGATATAAACAGCTGGTCAGATTTTCGGAAGGATTTTGTCCTGTCCAGAAAACGTAATTGCCTATGAACATCCAGAAGATGCAGTGTGTATTCTCCCTAATTCTGGAAATTGGGAAAGAAAATCGGACGATAAATGGACTGATCGATATTGTCTTCTGTGGCTACTTTAGGTAAAAAGGATGAATTAGTCCATAAGGAAACTCTATCCTTATGGAAGATCAAGTAAGGAGGTTTAACAGAGAGAGCATGAAGCTCAGAAACTCTTTTCGCTGATGTAATAGCAACCAAAAAGGTTGTTTTCCAGGAGAGAAATTTCAGATCCACTTTACCTGCTGGTTCAAAGGGAGGAAACATCAAAACTTGTAAAACCAAAGTAAGATCCTACGGAGGGGTTGGATCCATGACTGGGGGATGGAGTAAAAAGGGGCCTCAGGAAAAACTTTACACAGTTTAGGAGAAGCTAGAGTAGCAGAGTTTTCCCCAATGTGAAAAACATGAAATGGCTGCCAACTGAACCTTCACCGTGGAATAGCTGGTTCCGTTCTGGAAGAGAAAGGCCAAGCAATCTAAAATCATAGGAACAGGGGCCTTAAAAGGATCTATCAGCTTCTGCTGAGCCCAAACTCTATAACTCTATATATATATATATATATATATATATACATACATACACACACACACCAGGATTACCTGCGCTCCTTGGTGCTTGTCACTGACTGCAATTACCTGTTTGCTTCTATCTACCCCCCCATGTGACCAATACTAGGCATTTAATCCCCTGGAAAACAGCGCCATTTTTTAATCACTTTCCCCAGCCTGCCGACCCATCACGTGTTTCTGCTCATGTAAGTCACTTGTTCAATACTTAATATTTCTGCCTATATTGTTATTCTGACTGCATACATATCTACATGTTGATAATAAGCTTTGGTTTGTTGCTGTATTCTACTTTTGAAACTATGTTTGCCGATTGGTGTTCTGTAAGTTAACGGCCGTTATGCAGAGTATGCTGATGTACATGTAACGCTGCATTGATTCTGTAATACCTGCTCTTATACTGCTGCATTTGTTATATTGTTTTTGCTTGTGTGTGCCTCATCTTGAATGCTGGTCTAGATACCTGCTTAGACATGTGGTACACACTGTGGAAACGCTAATATCACTCTTCTATTCATTAGCCCTAATCTCAGCAGGTGCACTTCCATGCTGTTTGAAGGCCACAGTAGTTTACTGCTTGCGAAGTGCAGTATCTAACCTTAAACCACCCAACCTCTCATTCTGTACTGGCACGCTAATACATCTATACTGGGCTTCCAAGTTTGCACAATCCCAGGCTATGCATAGGAATGGTGTACCGCAACATAGCAGCTTGCGTCCTTTTCCTATGATACTTTGAATTGTTAGCCATTTTTGATTTTCAAACAACTATAACAGGGGCTTAGCCCTATGTTATTATTTGGTAAGGCACAATAACTCACCATTTAGTACCTCCCATCTGCAAGTAGCTGGCACTATCTGTAGATCGCGTGAACTATTATTGTGGCGCCACGTTAACTCTAGACAGGGCGTTTAACAGCTTTATCTGTGTATGGGGTTCTTTAAATGCACATACATATGGCACTGATAGTATCTTACCATATTCCTTTACTCAGCTAAACCAACTGCTGATCACCTAATATTCTGTTTGATTCCATAATTTTCCATAGACAGGGCATTGCATTTGCCCTCTGCAAAGCAGTTAGCTGTAATTTGCAACTTACCCTGCTTTTCTAGCATTTTTGTAATGATAGCCTGCCAAAGAAATAACTAAAGATCTACATGTAGCTTAGTTGCAGAGACGCTGTGCCATCCCTGTCTTAGATACACAGGACAAGGTGGAATAAATAGTAATTATTGAAAGGACTATAGTCATTTATTCTGCATGTTAATGCTCTAGTCCTTTATAAACAGTATAAGCTACACCACTTTCACTTAGTATAATCTGGGCAACAAGCGCCATCTGGTGGACTGTGACCACAGTTCATAAAATCAGTTGTACAGGTTGAATTGCTCCTGCCTTCTCCCTGACCTCCACCCTCTAATCAGACAGCATCACCTAGGACCTTCCACAGCGTACATTTTGGGTTTGATGTAACTGGGCTTAGTGGAATTACTATTCTATACTCTGTGTCCTAATATTACAGTATCACATATTACATTACAGTTATTTTGCTGGGACTCTAAACATTTAATAATTGCTTACTAGTAATACTCTTTTTTTTTTTTATCATAGGGTTTTAATACAGTGCCTCCCAACAGCCGATGTGCTCAGAATATGGGGGAGCCAAACAGCCATCCTTGTGAATGTTCCAGGACAGGAGACCCATCAGACATTCTGTTGTTCCAGGTATAAACAGTATAATACAGCGCCACTCAACACCCCCCCCCATTTACTGAGCACAAGCCTCAGGAGAGAGGTACCATCAGCCCTTCTGTTATTCCAGGCAAAAGCTTAATATCTGCCTAACTTCATTAGCTACACACCATAAGGGTTGGCAGTGAGAACGTGTATTCCTAATGGTAGCCTCCCACCACTCCTTATAGGCCATACAACACCACAGCCAGGATTCCTAAGGGAAATTTCATCATCTGCCCCCCCCCCCCAACTCAATCCATTTGTAGATATACATCACTTAAAACTCCTCTTGTTTGTAATTAGGTAACTAATAGTCTTCTATAGTCATTCAGAATCAGTACTGGCCATTTCTCCATTCCTACTTCATCCACCTCCTTGCTGATAGTTTTCTGCAGTCACTTATCTGCACTCCTTGGTTCAGCCCCACTCCATTCCCTCCCCTACCCTGTTCCCATTTCCCACCCACCCCCACTACTTGTAAATTTATTCCTACCCATTATCACCTGATCTGCCACACCCAATAACCAACCAAACTCTACCACACCCCAACCAAACACCTTTTGGACCATCCCCTTCTTACCCTCCTTCTACAACCAAATCACTTTATCATCATGACTCACACCCACGACTCTTGGCACGACCCTTCTCTACTACTATTTTTCTCATGTATAGCCCTACAATTAATCTCCTCCAGTACCTCCTATCATTACTCACTCTCCCATCTCAACAACAATAAATCCCCTATCTTACCCCTTACCACATTCAGCCCCTACACACATTAGACATATCTCTAATTAACCATAGGCCATCCCTCCCCCTAACCACTTCAACAATAAAATACATCCCAGAAACTAAAACCCTAGCTATAGATATCATTGTCTACTAATTTTCTATCTCAAAACTCTTTCCAACATAGCAGCTCAATTACTAAGAGGAGGTGAAATCCACCCCAACCCAGGCCCAGTATCTACCCTCATAAACACAGAACACCCACCTCCCACTTAAGCAGAAACCCACTGACCTACTAATACTAAATCTGAACATCCGTAGTATCATGAACAAAACAGATAAACTGCACTCATCTATGTCTATATATAACCCCGACATAATGCTCATAAGTGAGACATTGCTTAAACCTCATGCCAAAGACAACTCTATAACCCCACCAGGTTATAAGATTCTAAGGGTAGATAGACCACAGAAAAGAGGCTGAGGTGTTGCCCTATTGTACAAATCTAACTTAAAGATTCAACTCTTACAAAAAAAACTTACAAACTTCAATAATGCTAAGATTTTACTCGCCACACTCCACTTAAACCAACACAAACATCTAAATTTACTCACTATATATATGCCACCAGGTGACAACATAAACACCCTAGAATCAACACTCCACTGCGTTTCCCACTCCCTCCCTCACAAAACCTTAGTGCTGGGCGATGTTAACACCTGGAACTCCATCCACTCCCCAACACCTACTCACGACATTTATTTATATAACTTTACCCAACTCATCCAATCTTCCACCCGTATAGATAAAGCCACCAAAAGATAATCCATATTAGATTGGATACTCACTAACCAACCCAACACTTCCCACCAAAGTAGTACACTACTCAATTCTCCCAGTGACCATAACCCAACCTTTCTACTTTGACAAAAACTTAAATGCAACAACCCACCCTCCCTTCTACAAACCCGTTCCTACTAAAACTTGCCTTTAGACCTATTCAAAGACACATTAAAATCCTGCAACTGGGCTCCCACCAAAGCTCTACCCCTGGACAATGCAGCTGAGTACTTTAATTCCACATTCCTAACAATCCTAAACCATCTAGCCCCAATAAAAACAATTACAGAAAGTAGTAATCCTGCCCCCTGGTTACTTAAAACCACAAAGGCCTTATGAAAACAAAGGGACAAAGCATGGAAATCCTGGAAACAACTTAAAACTGCCACAACTAGACAAACTTAACTAGAACTTGGAAATACGGCAAACACGCAGGTTAGGCTAGACAAACAACATCACTAATTAACCCTACAAAGTAAATACAGTAACAACCCACAGAAATTCTGGGCTGCAGAGAATGGCATCCTCCAACCTGGAAAACCTACCACACCACCACCAAACACAGAAAATATGAACCTTGACATAGCATCCAGCTTTAACAACTATTTTACATCCACCATACTAAAACTAATAAATGATACTAACCCCAATTTCTCCTAACAACCATCAAAACTAAACTAAATTTCACTCCCTTTTCACTCAAACCAGTATCTACATCAACCATCCAAAAACTCCTTGCCAAACTCAAACCAACCACCCTTGCTGTCAACAACCTCCCAGCTAAATTCTTCCAGCTTGCATCTAGGGCCACACCCTACCCAATCTCAATACTAATAAATAAATCAATCAACGAGCACTATGTTCCATCATTATGGAAACCTCATACATCATCCCCTTCACAAGGGAGGCACCTCCAATGACCTAGCCAACTACCGCCCCACTGTAATCCTTTCACCCCTATCAGAAATCCTAGAAAGATGCATCCATCATCAAGTCCTGCCCCATCTACTCTCCAACAACCTTCTCTCCCAAACTCAACATGGATTTCGACCTGGTCACTGCACCACCACTGCCCTGATTAACTTCACCAATACCACAAACACATACAGAAACCAAGGGTAACTTGTCTCTGCCACCTTCCTAGATCTATCAAAAGCATTTGATACAGTTTTGTACAATAAACTACTATCCTCCCTCTCCAGACTTGATAATGCTGCATTACAATGGTTCCGTACCTACCTAGGCAACCGCTCTCAATTTGTCAAATGGCAAAACTCTCTATCCTCCCTACTCCCAGTCAAAATGTGGCATACCTCAAGGTTCTATAATTGGTCCCCTCTACTCAATGTCTTTACAAACCAACTCCACTTAGCAACCACAAAGTCTGACATTATCCATTACGCAGATGACACTACTCTGATCTGTTCTGCACCCAATTTCCAGCTGCTACAAACCTGTACTCAACAATCCTTCTCAGAAAAGACAACTGGCTAAACAATTTGCAACTAATACTGAACCCCAAAAAACACAACTAATGCTATTCAACCCAACAAAGACCTTTGACCTCACCTTCTCCATTATTTCAGCCAATAAGGCCCTCATAAAAAGAAGTTATGTACTCATCATAACGTTCCATGTTTGTAGCCCATCTCACCCTTCATTCTTACACTGGGGTTTGGAGCCGAACCTCGGCTCTGACTCGGCAATTCTCTAGCTCAAAGTCTTCTGGTTGGCTCGTGGCAAGGAGGTATCCCATAATGCACTGCTGACATACCCCAGATCCTGTTTGCTGCAAGTAGTAAATATATAGAGAGAAAGAACAAACCATGTAGAAAGGTCTCAACATAGAGATAAGGCAATGATCACAATTCCCCCAGGTCCTCAAAAGAGGGGGCAGGAGGGTGGGATAGTAAGAATGAAGGGTGAGATGGACTACAAACATGGAACATTATGGTGAGTACATAACTTCTTTATGTTCTGTAGTCCTATCTTGCCTTCATTCTTACACTGGGGACAGCATCCCTAGCACCTTATCTTGGGTGGCTCATGGGAAAATGCTCCTGAGTACTGTGGAACCAAAGGAAGATCTGTTCCTGGAAGCCATGTCCAATTTGTAGTGAGTTATGAATTTATGAGGTGCAGCCCATGTTGCTGCTGCACAAATGTTATCCACTGGAATCTTTGCTTGAAAAGCAACCGAAGCAGAAACAGATCTGGTAGAGTGGGCTTTCACCTTGAAGGGAAGATCTTTACCACTGGACGTATAAACGAATGAAATGCAGCTTAAAATCCAGTGTGATAAAGTGGGTTTTGAGACTGGTAGGCCCTTCTTTGCATCTGAAAAGGAAATAAATAATTGGTCTGACCTTTGGAAACTCTTAGTTCTATCGAGATAAAATTGCAATTGTCTATGAATGTCAAGATGGTGAAATTTGTACTCTGCTTTGTCAGAAAAATTAAAGAAAAACACAGGTAGTTCAATGGACTGATTAATATTGACCTGAGAAGAGACCTTAGGAACAAATGAAGGGTTGGTCCGTAAAAAAACCCTGTCTCTGTGAAATACCAAATAAGGGGGCTTAACAGAGAGGGCTTGCAGTTCGGAGACCCTCCTTGCAGATGTAATGGCCACTAAAAATATGATTTTCCATGAAAGGAATTTGAGGTCACAAGTTGCTGAAGATTCAAAGGGATGAGAAGTAAGTCTTTGAAGTACAAAATTCAAATCCCAAGGTGCCACAGGGTCCATAACTGGAGGTCATAATAATGTGGCCCCTTTAAGGAAAGCTCTACACAATCAATGCGCCAAAAGGTTAGGATCATTAGCCAAATGAAAAGTAGAAATAGCTGCCAGCTGAACCTTAATAGTGGCAGCGGCTGATCCTTGATGGAACAGCTGTGTAAGAAACTCCAAAATGGCAGAGATGGGAGTTGTATAGAGGATTCAGGTTTTTATCACGAGTCCAGAAAGAAAACCTTTTCCACTTACTGGCGTAAATCTTTCTAGTTGAAGGTTTGTGAGAAGATGTCAGAATATGTACATCAGGAGAAAAGTCATGAAGCCTGACTAGGGATGGAATAGGAGCAGGCACGCTGTCAAATTGAGGGTGTGGAGAGAGGGAGGGATGGAGCACCCCTGACAACTGCGTCAGTAAATGTGGCACTGGGTCTAGAGTCCAAGGTCTCTCAGAGGTCTGAGGAAGGGGAACCAAATTTGACGAGGCCAGTAAGGAGCAATGAGGATAATTTTGCTTCCCAAGGATCTTGCTTTCTGAATTACCTTTGATATCAGAGGAAATGGTGGGAAGGCATAGAGATGTGCCGAGGGCCAATCATGAACGAGTGCTTCTTTGGGTGCCTCCCCCTTCGGGGGGAATCAGGATGAAGTAGTTGCTGCATTTGGAATTCAGAGGGGTGGTGAAGAGATCGCAGCAAGGTTGACCCCATCTGCGAAAAATCTGTTCTACAACGTCTGAATTCAGAGACCACTCAAGAGGCATCGGAATTGCCCTGCTGAGCCTGTCGGCTATCATGTTGGTTTTCCCCGGAATGTGCGTTGCAATCAGAAAATGTTGGGAAGACACTGCCCACTCCCACACTCGAAGGGCCTCTCTGCAAAGGGGATAAGATCTGGTCCCTCCTTGTTTGTTTACGTACCATACCACCGACATATTGTCCGAGTGGATCGCAATCGTCCCTAGAGGGAGAAAGCTGTGAAGTGTTTGCAATGCTAGAAGCACGGCTCTCATCTCCAAGACGTGATATGCAAATGAGCCGCATGTTCCTGCCATGTGCCTTGGACTGTTCTCCCTAGATAATGCCGCCCCGCCCTATCTGGGAGGCATCTGTGGTCACAGTGACGACAGGGGAGACGGAACAAACAGTCTGCCTGTGGTCAGATGGCTGGACTAGGTCCACCAGTGAAGATCCTGTTTGCACGATTCTGTTATCAAGATGGGGTGAGAAAACGGTAGTTGCTGAAGCGACCATTGGGCAGAAAGTAATCATTGCAGAACCCTCATGTGCAGTCAGGCTAATGGGACTAATGTTATTGTAGAGGCCATTGTCCCTAACAATTTGAGCACCGTCTTTGCTTTTGCCTTCCGCTGTGGAAGTAGACTCCAAATTTGTTGCCCGAGATTCTGGATTCTCTCTACGGAGAGGTAAGCCCTCACTGTGATAGTACTTATTTCGGTGCCAATGAAATTCATATGCTGAGAGGATGACAATGCAGATTTTTGCCAGTTTATTGCAATCCCTAGCTGCAAGCAAGTCATAATGGTGGTGTCCCTGGCATGTAACAGTAGATGCTGGTGGTGGCAGTCAGGAGTCAGTCATCCAGGTATGGAAACACTTGGAATCCAAGGTGTCTCAAGTGAGCCGTTACCACTGCCATGCATTCGGTGAACACCCTGGGGGCTATGGTGAGACCAAAGGGCAGAGTGCAAAACTGTTAATGACTGGCCCCCAGCTGGAAACGTAAGTGACTCCTTGATGCTCTGTCCATTTTGATGTGGTAGTATGCATCTTGGAGAATATCAACTGTAAAGTGACCATTCGGAACTTGGACTTCTCTACAAATTCGTTCATTTTGCTCAGATCCAAGATGCGTCTCAAGTCCCCTGTTCTTTTTGGCACCAAAAAGAATCTGGAGTAAGACCCTAATCCTACTTGGTCTACGGGTAGAGGTTGGATGACTCTCTTTACAAGCAACTTTTGGATTTCTAGAGTTGCTGAACCCCTGTGATTGGGTGGAACATCTGGGATTCTTCTGATCTGAGGAGGGGGAAAAGCGAAGGGAATACAGTATCCTCTGGTAATTATCCTTAATACCCACTTGTCTTGAGTGATATCGCACCAGGCTTCTGGGTATAAAGATATACGTCCCCCGAGTGGCTCCAGAGACACGCAGTTGGGCCTCCTTTCAGGAGCACTGGTAGGGACGACCACAAAAGGAATCATGGTCTCCCTGGTTCTGCGGGACTCCCCTGCCTCTAGGGCAGCGTCTACCATTATTTCCTCCTCCTCTGCCTCTGGAGAAGGAATCACCCTGTGCATCCTGGAAAAACCCCTGTGACTTTTCTTAAGCCACATCTTTCCATCCCTCTGCCCTTTGGGATGGGGTCTAGAAGAAATGAAAAAACAGACTCCCATGGCAGACAGGGTTTTCCCTTCCTGTTCGCACCTGGTAAGTGTGTCCTTTACCTTGGATCCAAACAATGAGGATCCATCAAAGGGGGCGTTGGTAAATGTAGACTTAAAGGCCTCTGCAAAATTGCACAAGCGCATCCTGGAGTGTCTTCTAAGAGAAACTCCTGGAGCCGCTGCCCTACTCGCTCCATCCGCTGTATAAAATATCAGCCACATGGAGGAGTTTACGATAGAATTTAAGGTAGACATCTGTGCATTAAACTTATCAGACCCCGCATCATGATACGTTACCTTGCAGAGTATCTCCCAGCTCTTTCAGGAGATCTCTCTGGAGCCTAGTAAAATGAGACCGGTAGTTCAGCGATCTGAGTGTAAAAGCCGCTGAAGAAAAGATACGCTTCCCATACCTATCCATCGTTCGAGACTCCTTGTTCGGTGGATGGCAGTGGAGGAAGTTTCAGCAAGTTCCTTTTTGGTGGCTGCTGCCACCACCATGGCATCTACTGGCACTCCTTTAGTAAGAAAATCTTTGTCCTGAGGTGTTGACAAGAATTTATTAGGTCTTCAAGGAACAAGTTCCATAGTATCAGGAGATTCCCACACCTTTCAACTCACTAAATCCAGAAGCTCGTCGAAAGGGGGAGACACCCAAGAGGTGGACGGTTGAGACCTGAAAGCCTTCAGGTACACTGACTCATCAGAAGGGGAGGTGGTGGGCCAGCCGCTCTCTGTTTCAGGATCTCAAGTACAGCTGCGAAGGAGATATCATCAGAGGATGACTTGGGGGATACT
Source organism: Protopterus annectens (assembly GCF_019279795.1). Lineage (NCBI taxonomy): Eukaryota > Metazoa > Chordata > Ceratodontiformes > Protopteridae > Protopterus > Protopterus annectens. The sequence goes on from NC_056733.1 coordinate 1,600,413,740, forward strand.
TCTGACTCCTCGAGGTCAGTGTCTGATGTAATGGACTCATTGGGGGAGTCAACATGCTTCCTCTTACGAGTTTTCTTCCAAGGGGGCTCCTCAGAAGGATATTCTGGGGAGACCTCGGAAGTCTGGGGACCACTCATGGAGGGTTCCTGAGGCTGCGAGTCTCTGCTGTGTTGGATGAGAGAAGGTGCTGAGACTGAAGTCGGTGCTTTAGGGGGAAGAGTGTCAGTGCCCCTAGTTGGAACTGAAGACTTGAACAGAACACTCATCACCTCAAAAGCCGACCCTCCCAGCTCCAAGGACGCCCCCTGCTCTGAACATGCAGTAGAGATAGACTCCGAGGCAGATGTGGGGTCCAAACTCACCCACGCTGAAGCACCGAGAGGTAAGCTCGGAACCAAAGAAGTTCGGGTCTAAGCGTCCCCCTCGGGCCCAACCGGAAAGCTTAGGACCCTAAACCCCGCAGACATCACTAAAGGAGTCAGAGCGGATATCGGAACCGAAAGACCAACTGAGGTAGCTGGAACCAACCTTACCAGAACAAGTGGCTCCGAGATCTCTGGCTCCGATGCGCCAGAGCTGCTCGGAGGAGGAACCGATTCAGGGTGTATGGGCTCATTCGGCTCCTGAGCCGACTGGGATGGAGCCAAAAGTAAATTTGCCAGCGCCAATGTCTTGAGGAGTCTGCGCACCACTCTCTCAATGTCCTCATTAGAAAGGCTCCTCGAGGCCCTTGAGTCTAAAGTGGGTGACCTAGACAGCTGAAAAATAGGCGATCTGAGTGTCGGAGAGACTGGACTAAGTTCAGCTGACCGGTTCTGAGACACAGACTCAGTTATCAGCTCCAAAACTCCTGGAACCAAAACTGACTGTTCCACATCAGTAACCTCTGTTGGCACCGAAACCAGTGGAGCCGAAGAGGAAGCAGTCAATTTGGCAATTTTGTCTGGCGGCTCCGACAACACCGAGTGGGTAGGAGACCGCCTTTTTGTGGATTTAATTTTGTCTTTTTTGGAAGATGGTGACTTAGAACTAGAGGAAGAAGAAGCCAACTCATCCTCAAAAGAATGGTTTAACAGACCTTTCAAAATGAGTTTGTTCTTTCTCTCTTGAAGGACTTGAGGACTAAAAGCAAGGTGAATAGCACCTAAGCAGTAGACACAAATAGTATGCCCATCTGTCAGGGACATTTTTTGGGCGCACGTAGTACATTTTTTAAAGACAGAAGGCTTGTGGTCCTTCGCATCTTTACAATTACAAACACCAATGCCAGAAAATCGAAAGGGGAAAAAAAACAAGGCCTACCTCCAATTAAACGGTTAGTCCTGCGGAAACAACAAAGTCAGACAGAGGACTAGGTCCTCTAACTTAAACAGGCCTAGCCCTAGGAGAAGAGAAAACAAGTAATGGACAGAGGACTAGGTCCTCTAACTTAAACGGGCCTAGCCCTGAAAGGAGAACACGAGCAACAGAACCGAGGACTAGGTCCTCTAACTTAAACGGGCGTAGCCCTTGGTGAAAATAAGTTTAGAAAGTGAAACAATTAGACAACCCAAACAGTAAGACGACAAAGCGATGCAGGGATACACAACAACTGGCCTATGGTAGAGCAGCCAAATCAACAGAGCAAACAATGCTACAAAATGCCTAAAGCAAACACTGGATTATAAATGATCACTAGTAAATTGAATGCAACTCATTTTGAAGTAAAAAGATTGAATAACAAGTAGAAAAAATTTCACTTAGCCACAGCCAAGAAGAAGCATGTCTGAGCTCAACGAGCAGCAAATGAGGTCTGGGATATGTCAGTGGTGCATTATGGGATACCTCCTTGCCACGAGCCAACCAGAAGACTTTGAGCTAGAGAACTGCAGAGTCTGAGCCGATGTTCGGCTCAGAACCCCAGTGCAAGAATGAAGGCGAGATAGGACTACAGAACATCTCCTGTTTTCGAGGCCAAATTATTAGGACTTAAAATTGACCACCAACTTAAATTCAATAAACACATATCCCTAACCATCTCCAAAGTCCAGAAAAAGCTAGGCTGCCTCTATCGTAGCAACAAATTCCTAACTCCTAATTCCAGAACTGTCATTCAAAATATTTATGAATACCTTTTTCCCAGTTTTTTCAAAAAAAAAAATCAAAGCATGTTAAAACAAAATAACTATTTAACCCAATGCTAAAATTTTTGCAATTACATAAACTACACTGTTGAAAAATTTTTTTTCAACCCCGTTTTGAATTTCTGTAGCAAAAAAAAGGTTAAACAAAAGGGGAACCCAAAAGTAAAAAGCCCCAGTAATTTGAAAAATGTAAATCTTCTGGAAATTGCAAAAATATGGTCATTAAATGGTACAAAACCACTCTTAAAAATTTTAAAAAAAAATGAAAACCAATTGCCCGCAAAGATTGAAATTTTTTTTTGTTCAGAACTGTTTTTTTTATATTACCCTCCCGTGCTCAAGAATTATCTCATATTTTCTTCTTTAAGTTTTTTAAAAAAAAAATTTTAAAATTTTTTATCAACTTTTTTATTTAAAAAATTTTTTATTAAAATTTTAATATAATTTCCCTTTTATATACACTTTTTTAATTTTTATAATTATAAATAATAAATTTTTTTTTCACAAAAAATTTTTTTTTTAAAATTTTTAAATATTTTTTAAATTTTAAAATTTTTTAAAATAAAATTTTTTCACTTAATAAAAAATTTTTTTAAAAAATTTAATTTAAAGGATTTTTAATTTTTAAAATTTTAAATTTAAAATTTTTTTTTGGTTAAAAAAATTAATAAAAATTTTTTTAAATTTGAATTTTAAAAATTTTAAATTATTTTTATTTAAAAAATTTTAAAATTTAAAAAAAATTTTTTTTTAAATTAAAATTTTCCCAAATTTAAAAATTTTAATTTAAAAAATCTTTAATAAAAATAACCATAAAATCCATTTAATTTCTTTTCCTTTTAAGTTAAAAATATTATATTAATTTATTTAAATAGAAATATTTATTAACAATTAATAAAAATTTAAAATATAAAAAATTTCTAAACTTTAATAAACAAAACAAATTTAAATTTTTAAAAAATTTTAAATAAATATAAAAATTTTAAATTTCCAATTATAATTAAAATAAATAATTCTTAATAATTTTATTTTTTAAAAAAATTAAAATTTATTTTTAAAAATTTAATAAAAAAATTTTTCCCTTTACAATTTATCATTTCTTTACCTATAAAAAATTATTAAATTTTTATTTAAAAATTTTTTTATTTTAAATTTATAAAAATATTTTTAATTTTTTAAAATATAATTAATTTTTCCCTTTTAAAATACATTATTTATTTTCCTCTAACTATTTTTAATATAATATCTAAATAAATAATTTAAAATTTACTTTAAAAAAAAAATAATTATTAATGTGGCACTTATATCTTGCAACAATTTTCTAAATGAATTTGCAATACTTGAATTATGCAGTTAAACTTTAAACATTTCAAAGTCTGAAAATGAAGCTTTCTCCAGGAAACTGCTAAAAAGGACACCCTGGTGTCCAGTTGACAATCCCAAATGTCAATAATAAAAAAAAACCCCTTTGTGATTTTTTGTGGCGAAAAATCTCCCGGGGAAAACCAAGCCCCCATACGGGAAATAAAAACCTACGGGAACTTCCCTTTTTAATAAAAATGTTTTTTCCCGTTGCCAAAATTTAAAAAAAATTTTAAACAAAAACCCCAAAAAAAAATTTTGAAATCTAAAAATTTAACCAATTCCCCCAAAAAACCCGGGGTTTGTTTTTCATTTCGGGTTTTGATTTGGTTCCAAAACCGGGGGTTTGAATTCCCAAAAAATTGAATTTTTTATTAAAACATTTAAAACTTCCTCCTGGTAAGAAAAAAAAGGAAAAAAACCCAAAACGGGTAGGCCAAAAACAAGGGGTTTTCCCTTTAAACCCAAAAACTAAGGTTTTAATTTTTAAAATCTAATAATGGGGGCCTTCCAAAAAATTTTTTAAGGGGGTTGTTCTTTGGGTTTTAAAGGGGAAAGGGTTTCCCCACAAATCTTTTTGGGGTAAATTTAGGCCAGGCCCAATTTATTTGCGGTTGAATCGGCCCCTTTTTAAAAAAATTTTGGTAAATAAATTCCACCTTCATGTTAAAAGGGGAAATTTTTTCGTTATTACCCCCAATTTTACTAAAACCCCTGGGGGGGGGTTTGTTTTAAAACCCCCTTTAAAATTAAATGCTTTGGTCCTAAATTTCCCTTGGTTAAAAAAAAAAACCCCCAAAAGGGCCCCAGTTGGACAATCCTGGTAAACAAATGTTAATAAATAAAAAATAAATAATAAAAAATAAATACCTTCCTAGTAGATGCTTTGTGAGCGGATATAACAATCTCATGGACCAGGGACAAAAGCCTGGAATGTCTACCCATCACTGGAACTGGAGAAACCATACTGTGAATCTTAAACGGGTCTATACTAGAACAGTGAATATTTAACAGTTCGAATCACTAAAGGTTGACCTTTAGTGATCGAACTGTGAAAACATCGAATGTTCATAAAAAAACAAACAAACTAACAAAAAAAACCCCCCTGAAACATTGTAGGCAGGGGGGGCAAGCCCCCCCCTGCACCCCCCACATCCCCCGCTACTTAAATATACCAACTCATAGACTGCACTACATTGAAGTAAATGGAAATCTCCCCTTACGGAGATTTCAGTTTACTTGTTCGATGTTCTGCAGTTTTGCGATTCTCGTGTCAACAATGTCAGATTCGACATTGTCTGCTTTCGAGAATGTAATATAGACCCACTTAAACGTTGAAGATTCAGATGAGTTTGTCCTGTAGGTTGGGACAACAGGTTTAGAAGCTGTTCCACAATCTCTGGTAGAGAAAGTAGATGAGACCAAAGGAAGGTGAACCAAAACTGGTGAGGCCAGAAAGGAGCAATGAGGACTTTGCTCTTCAACCAATAAGGTTTCTGAAGGAATTTGGGAATCATAGGTAATGGCGGAAATGCATAGAGTAGACTGGGAGGCCAAGCATGGACTACAGCATCTTTCGGGGGTTGTCCCTAAGAAGGGATCAAGGCAAAGAACTTGTTGCATTTGTTGTTGAGGGGAGAGGCAAAGAGGTCGCAGCAAGGTTGACCCCACTTGTGGAAGATCATGTTTGGCACTGACTAGTTCAGAGACCACTTGTCAGACATCAGTATCATTCTGCTGAGCCTGCCCGCTAGAATGCTGGACTCCCCCTGGAATGTGCTTTGCAACTAGAAAGTGGTTGGTAGAGATCACCCATTGCCACACTCTCAGTGCTTCTCAACACAGTGGGTAAGATCTGGTTCCCCCTTGCTTGTTGATGTACCACACCACAGGCATATTGTCCATCTGAACTGCAATGATCCCTGGAGGAAGAAAGCTGTGTAGTGCTTGCAATGCTAGAAGACCCTCTGTCATCTCTAGGACATTGAAATGCAATTTGGTCGCCTGAAACGATCACATTCCTTAGACTGTCAGTCCCAAAAAAAATGCCCCACCCCACCCCAACTGGGAGACGTCCCTGGTCAGCGTGGCATTTGGCGGGGGAAGAATGAAGAATCAACACTGTTAGACTTCTGGAGAATGGAGCCACCAAAGAACAGAGTCTTTGCAAACCCTCGACAGTTTTATAGGAGGAGTCAGAGCATGCTGATGTAACGACCACTGAATTGATAACGTCCACTGTAGGACTCGCATATGTAAGTGTGCTGTAGGCAGTAGTGTTATCGTGGCAGCCACAGAACCTAATGCTAGAATTTGAGAGACATGAAATCTGGAGGTAGGAAAGCCATAGCTCTGGTTGTGTTCAAACGAGCCCCAATAAAGTCTATTAGCTGAACAGGACTGAGCTGCGATTTTTTGGGCGTTTATAGTTATACCCAGAGTGGGAGCTAGTTGTAACAGGTAATCCCTGGCTTGAATGAGTAAATGCCTGGTTGAAGCTATTAGGAGCTATTCGCCGAGATAAGGAAAAGCATGGAATCCCTGCAGTCTAAGATGAGCTGCAACTACTGCCACGCATTTGGTGAACACACTGGGTGCTGTGAGGAGACCAAACAAAAGCACTCAGAACTGGTAATGACTGGTGTCCAGCCTGAAATGTAGATACTGCCTGACGCTTCTCCATTTTGATATGGTAGTACGCATCCTTCACGTCTATTGAGTAGATCCAGTAGTCCATCTACAGAAGGCTGGGCTGGATCGTGACCATCCTGAATTTTGAGTTTTTACTGATTTGTTCAGGGATGTTAAACCCAAATTTAGCCTTAGGTCCCCCATTTTCTTTGGTACTAAAAAAAACCTTGAGTAGATGCCTGATCCAGCTTGGTCGGGAGGGACCTCCTGGATAACTCTTTTGTGGAACAGCTTTGTAATTTCTAGCGCTGCTGTCTCCCTCTGACTGGGTGGCACATCTGGGAGGTAATTTTTTCTCTTGGGGAGATTTAAGAAGGGAATGGAGAATCCTCTGAATAGGATCCTTTGCATCCATTGATCATTTGTGATGGCTATCCAGGCTTCTGAGTGTAAGGATAAGCACTCCCCGACTGTCTCCAGAGACAGACAGCTGGGCAACCTTTCAGAAGCGCTGAAAGGGTCTGTCCAAGGAGGAATCCCGAGAACCTTGATTCTACAGACCCCCTCTGCGTTTACCATTATAACTGTTTCCCCCTGCCTCTGGGGGAAACGTCTCTCTGAGAATTCTGAAAAGGACCTTGAGATTTTCTGAACCACAGTTTTTTCCCTCCACACCGATTCCTGGAAAAGGATCTTTGTGGAGTGGAAAAACTGATTCCAATGGCAGACAAGGTCTTCCTATCCCTCTCGCTGTGGAACAGTATGTCACGCACTGTGGGGCCAAACGGAGATGAACCATCAAAGGTGCACTGACAAATGACACTGAAAGGTTCCGCAAAGTCACATAGCTGCATCCAGGCATGACACCTAATAACAATGCCAGAACAGGTGGCCCTAGACATGCTTTCAGCCACATGAGCAATCAGCCTAATGGACAAATTAGATATCGATTGGAGAGTGGCCATTCTGGAGCAAAATGTTGTGTGTTCCTCTTCAGACATGGACTCAGGAACTGAGCTAGAGAGTTCCTTGATTAGGTCCCTCTGTAGCCTGCTAAAATGGGACAAATAGTTCAACACTCGTGAAGCAAATGTGGATGAAGCGTAAACCCTTTTGCCAAACCCATCCATTATAGAACACAATCCATGTCTACAAATCGCTTACTAGAACAGCAGCATACAATACACCTTCTCAAAGGGATAGTTTCTTTAAAATCAGGCATAAGGGAGGAAAACTAAAACATAGTTCCCAAATATGAAGTCATAGACAAGACAGGATAGGAATTCATCTGACTAATTTTTAGATTTCTGAATATTCATATCTGACTGGCATGTTCAATGTTCCAGATGGACAGCAATACAAAATGTCTCAGCATAGGGACTAACTATTTCAGCCTTGGACGTACCAGTTCATACTGTGACAACTCGTTCTCATGAAGTACAAGTATGAAAGCTAACTTACTATTTCAACCTGTGTTTCTTCTCCATTTTAGAGTTTAAATTAGCTGTTTTTGTTTGTTTACATCAATTACTTTTTTTATTAAATTATATTAGTATTTTATTATTTATTATTATTTTATATTATTTAAAGCATTTGTTAAGTTTTCTCTTACAGTGCTGTGTAATTAAGCAAGTCACAATTTTGGTCAGCCATAGGGCTCTTTTCTACTTGAGTGTTTGCCTCCTTCCCCTGTAACTAAAGTTCACCAACTCTTACATTTGTCTTTCTGACCCTAAGTTTTACATGTATAATTTATACCTTTCTGGCTAACACTCAGACATAGGTTCCTGTTGAAAGTTTTACTTACTTGTCTGACAACTGAACAAGTAACCCTTGTAATAATCCTCAAAATTGTATACTGTTGGTCTGTCTTTCCTGCTAAACATAAGTAACATTACAGCTCTGAGTGTGGATTGTAGACCCCTACATTCAACTTACCTCTGGTATGGAGTTTTACTGTTTTTGTGTGTAACTGAATGACCTGATGCTAAATTCTGATTCTGCACAGACTGTTCTATTTTTGTTGCAGAAGCTCTATAAGTAGCTAGTGACTTTACTGAATTTCTGTGGTAATATTTGTGCTTAAACTGAACCTGTACCTAGAGAAAGTGTATGAGAGATACTACTTGCTGCATATGTTTTTAATGTTTAAATTGCACACACACATTGAAGAAGTGCTTTTATGACCTTAATAACTTTTGCTAGCTTTACCTGAATTGCTTTTACTGACACTTTTCCAGTTGTACAGTTGTGAACAACTGATTTAGTTTTGCTGGTATATCTTTAAAATCTGACAAGTGTTTGTTTATTGCATTGCTCTCTTGCTAAGGTTTCTTAGCGATCAATCTTAATCCATTCTTAAGTGTGCAACTGTACCCCCCCCCAAAAAAAAAACCTTTCTGAATGTACTACTATAAAATAACTGCCTGCTGCTGTCTTAATGCTTTCCCTATAACCTCTGCTTTTCTCTTTTCCTTCACATTTACCTACACTAACAAACTGCAGCTCCTGAATATCGGTGTCTACATTATTGCAATTGGAAAACACAACAAAAATCGTTTCTCCCAGCAATTAATCAGAGTAGGTTACACACACAAAAAGCATTTGTTACGTTTTCTCTTACAGTGCTGTGTAATTAAGCAAGTCACCATTTTGGTCAGCCATAGGGCTCTTTTCTACTTGAGTGTTTGCCTCCTTCCCCTGTAACTAAGGTACACTGACTCTTACATTTGTCTCTCTGACCCTAATTTTTACAGGTATAATTTATACCTTTCTGGCTTTCTAACACTCAGACATAGATTCCTGTTGAAAGTTTTACTTACTTGTCGGACAGTTGAACAAGTAACCCTTGTAATAATCCTCAAAATTGTATACTGTTGGTCTGTCTTTCCTGCTAAACAAAAGTAAAATTAAAGTGCTAAGTGCAAGTAACATTACAGTGTTGAGTGCAGATTGTAAGCCCTTGCATTCATCTTACCTCTGGTGTGGTGTCAGTCAATCAAGGTCTTCTTCTAACCACTGCTAATGCCTCCCCCCCCTTTCCTCATACAGGTTAAACTGCTACAACTTAGTACAGGCATTGGTTCATCCCTGCTCCGCTTGCTCTCGCTTCGCCCAGGCTTGCTTCGCACCCCACCCTGCCCCCAAATTCCTCCCGCCCCTGGTGGTGCTACATTTATTGGTACTAGACCACATCCCACTTTTTTAAACCAATCAGTAAAGTACAGTTTTGTACCTACCATAAATGTAGATGTCCGAACTGGATAGCATCTGCAGTCATAACAAATGGGTTGTCCTGTCGTCAGGCAGCCCTTCGGTCGGCCGGATTCCAAAGTCTGGGTCCGGCTTCGGCTGATGTCGCACTTCACCCGACGTCATCTCTGCTGGTCTTCGGGTATAAAGGCATCAGCCGACGCCATTTTCCTCAGTGTTTCTTGCCCCAGATGCCAATTGCCCTCTTGGAAAGCTAAATTTTGGATAAATGCCAATGTTTCCAAAATAGTAGAAGGCAAACACAAAAATAAACATGTATGTACATATATACAAACAAATACACCATAAGAGACCCCCCCCCCCAGCTAGCTATTAGGAGGGTAAATACCCTAGGAGTACCGCAGAGGGGAAGGAGGGAGGGTAATCCTGACTGCAGATGCTATCCAGTTCGGACATCTACATTTATGGTAGGTACAAAACTGTACTATGTCCTTCATGGATGCATCTGCAGTCATAACAAATGGGTAGAATACCATAGCCAAACTAGGGGAGGAGGAATAATAATTATGGTGTAGTCAGGATCCCTTGCAGTATGGCAGTGGCAAACCCTGCTCGGGATTTAGAATATAGAGGTAAATTATAATGCTTGGCAAATGTATGCATGGAGGTCCAAGTAGCCGCCTCAATAATGTCCTTGGTTGCCACTCCTCTTAAGAAAGCTGTGGTAGTGGCTGTAGCCCTTGTAGAATGAGGTCTTATGTTCTGTGGAATTGGTTTTCCATGGTAGGAGTAACAGAATCTTATGCAATTTCCTATCCATTTGGAGATTGTCTGTTTGGAAATTGCTTTTCCTTCCCTTCCTGTTGCATAGGCCACAAAGAGCTGGTCAGTTTTTCTGTTACCTTTGGTTCTGTCCAGGTAGTAGCGTAACTGTCTGTGTACATCCAAGGTATGCATTATTCTTTCACCTGTGTTTTGTGGATTGGGAAAGAAGGTAGGTAGGTGGATTGCCTGGTTTAAAGACACTCTGGATACCACCTTAGGCATAAATGCCTACATTTATTATTATTTATTAGTTCTCATGGATACCCTATCTTGATGGAAGATTAGGAAGGGTTGCACTGCCATTAAGGCCTGTAGTTCCGAAACCCTCCTTGCTGAAGTAATAGCCAGTAGGAAAGCAGTTTTCCATGACAGGTGTTGTAGATCTGCTGTTGCTGCTGGTTCAAACGGAGGGAGTGTCAACTTTTCTAGTACAAAGTTCAAGTCCCATGCTGGTAATGGTGGTTTCCTAGGAGGTTTTACATTCTTGATCCCTCTGAGAAACTGCCTGAGTAGAGGATGTGAAAAGACAGGAGGATCAAAGCTGTATTCTGCTGAAATAGCTGATGCATGTATCTTGATGGAGGAATAGGACAGGCCTGTATGTAGAAGCTCTGCCAAGTACTCCAGAATGTTAGCAATATCTATGTTCGACACATCCTTTCCTCTTTCAGTACTCCAAATGACGAACCTTTTCCATTTTCCTGCATAGTTCCTTCTTGTTGAAGGTCTGCGGGCTTCAAGGATAATGTCTTTAACCCTTTGTGAAAGGTCTGGGTTAGTTACTGCTATGTGATGTTCCAGGCAGTCAGTTGCAACGTTTTTAGGTTTGGATGTATGATGCTGTAGTTGTTCTGAGTTAACATCAGAGGCATCAGGGGTATTGACCATATTTTCTCCCGAGACATGCCCCTCAGCAATGGGTACCAGTGTTGTCTTGGCCAGTTCGGAGCTATCAGAATTATTCTTGGACGTTCCTCTTTGATTTTCAGTAGTACCTTGTGCATCAAGGGAAGAGGTGGGAATGCATATGCTGTCAGGCCTTTCCAGCTGAAGGATAGAGAGTCCACCTTCCATGTAAGTGGGTGGAATGTCCTTGTGCAGAATTTTTTGAGCTGGTGATTTTGTGGGGAAGCGAATAGATCTATTTGTGGCATTCCCCATTTCTTTGTGATGGCCTTGAAGATGTCCGGGTGAAGCATCCATTCGTGAGCATCCGAGGTGGTTCTGCTTAAAATGTCTGCTAGGGTGTTCTCTTTTCCCGGTACAAATATTGCCTGCAACTGGATGTTGTAGCTGAGAGCCAGATTCCAGAGGTCCAAAGTCATTCTGCATAGGGGGTAAGAATGAGTGCCTCCCTGTTTGTTGATGTACCACATGACTGTGGTGTTGTCTGTCCTTATCATCAAATGGCCTTCTTTGAGGAATGGTCTGAATTTTAGGATTGCCAGTTTTACTGCCAGCATTTCTTTTTGGTTTATGTGCAGGTGCAGCTGGTCCTGAGTCCACAGTCCTTGTACGCATTTGTCCAGCATGTGTGCCCCCCATCCTAGGTCTGAGGCATCCGTTGTGATGGTTTGGTTTGTTCGAAAGTTGTGGAAGGGTAAGCCTGGGTTTGACTGGCATGCCCGAGCCCACCATAGGAACTCCTGTTTTAAGCATGGGATTAGTGGTATTTCTGTTTCTAAGCTGTGCCTGTGTTGAGACCATAGATTCTTTAGGTACCACTGTAACTTTCTCATATGCAGTCTGGCATGTGGAACCAAGATTATGCATGATGCCATGAAGCCCAAGGCCTGCAGAACTTTTCTTGCTGTTAGTTTGTTCTGCTTTGTTAATGCCAAGAAGTAAAGAGGGAGTTCTTTTTGTTTTTCTGCAGTTAGGAATGCCATCTGTTTTACTGTGTCCAATTCCGCCCAAGAAAGTTCTTGTCTGGGATGGTATCAGTCTTGACTTTTGAAAATTGACTGTGTATCCCAGGGCTTGTAGCAAGTAAATGACCCTTTGTAAATCTGTTGTCAGCTTGCTTTTGTTGTCCGCTTGTAACAGGCAGTCGTCCAGGTATGGATAAATTTGGATTCCCTGTACTCTGCAGTGAGCGATTACTGATGCCAGGCATTTTGTGAATACTCTGGGCGCAGTAGATAAGCCAAAGGGCAATGCTGAGAATTGATAATGCTCTGATCCTGCAAGAAATCTGAGGTATCTTCTGCAATTTGGTCGAATGGGGACGTGCAGGTATGCCTCCTTGAGATCTAGAGTTACCAGCCAACACTCCTTGCCCAGCATGGGAAGAAGTTGCTGTAGGGTCAGCATTTTGAATTTTGGAACAATGATGTATGTGTTTAAGATGGACAGGTCGAGAATAGGTCTCCAGTTTTTTCTTTTCTTGGTACTAGGAAGAGTCTGGAGTAGAATCCTTTGCCCTGTTCTGTAATTGGTACCCTTTCCACAGCTCTCATCTTTATTAATTCTGCTGTCTGGTGCAGGGCTTCTATTTTTTGATTTGGGGGCAGGTTTGGCATTCCTCTTTTACTGGTAAAGTGTGGAAGTGGAACCGTAGCCTTGGTCTATGGTTTGTAAAATCCACTTGTCTTTTGTAATATAGTGCCAATTTTTCGAGAATAAGGCTAACTTTCCGCCTAATGGTGCTGCTATTTGCTCCCTGGTAGGCGGAGTCAGAGTCAAGTCACTGTGATTGTCCTGTTGCAGTGGCAGTGGTTGCGTCTGTGCCTCGGTTATTGCCTTGCCACTGTCGTCCTCTGTAGGCACCTCCTCTGGATTGATTTCTGCCCCTAGAGCGCCTGTTCCTGCCCCTTTGGGATCTTGTGGAGTCAGGAAAGGACCAATTTTTGGCAGGCCAGTTCCTGCTAAACCTTGGGGGCTGAACCTGTAGGAATTCTTTAACTGTTTGTACAGATTTTGCCTTCTCTTCCATTTTCTTCATTACCTGCTGGGCAGGTTCCCCAAATAGACTGGCCTTGTCCATAGGAGCATCCAATAGCTTAGCTTTAACATGATCCGCAAGACCTGTTCTTTCAACCATGCATGCCTTCTTATCACTGTGCCAGTCATGGCTGATCTAAATGAAGCCTCCAGTGCATCATAGCCACATTTTAAAGAATGGTTACTAACCTGTTGGATGTTATTCACCATTTCTAATACATATTTCTTATCTAAAGATTCATCAGAGGACAGCTTTTTAATTAACTGATCAAGCACAAACTCTTGGTATTGGATCATGTGAAACTGACAGTTTAAAGCTCTAGCAGAGAGAGTAGCAGAGGTGTAGACTTTTTCCCCCCATCTCTCTAAGGACCTGGATTCCCTTTCAGAGGGAATAGGGTTTTGCTGTGGTCGAGGCTACTGCCTTAGGCCCCTGGGATATAGTTTCGGGTCTGCAAGTGGGGCCTTGTATAGGTGGTGATGAGTGTCTGGCACCCTGTAAAATCTATCTGGTTTGGCAGGGGCTGGAGGTAAAGAATCAGGAGCAGTGCAGACATCATTAAATGCATCGTCCACAACAGATAGGACAGGAGGTATAGCTAAGGGCCTATGTTGTGGTAAGTGTAGAAAAGTCCTAAGCCTTTTTCTTGAATCTGAGAAATCTTGTCCCTGCCATTGGAATTGTTCTCTCATGGCATGTAAGGTTTCCCCAAAGGAGAATTCCTCTGGTGGAGAGGCAGCTGGAATGGATTCTTCAGCATCTGAATCTTCATAATTTGAAAAAGGAGCCTCTGGCTGGTCTGTAATGTCTGAGTCATCCGCAGAATCATCAGAGGACACAGGCTCGGGGGGCTCTGTTCTAGGTCTCTTTTCTGGGGGCTGAAAGGCCCTGTCTGGGTGAGATTGGGATCCCCTAATCAAGGATATTAAATCTTCTGCCAAAGTAAGCATTTGAGAACTAGAAGTGGGCCTGAGTGAGGGTGGTTTAACAGGCACTGATTTAGCTGATTTGGCTGCTTTAGCCCTGGCAAAGGCCTTAATAGACATGGCTGCAGGCGGCCTAGCAGCACCACGTGCTGGGGTAGAGATATCCAAGGGGATGGTGTCTGATAGATCAGTAGGAACCACAGTTGTAGGCAAAATTTCTGAGGCTGATTCAGATAAGGTAGCAGGAGCCTCAGTAGTAGTCATGGATTCGGCTGAAGATTGACCAGTTTTCTCGGTTTCGGCCGAAACCGAGACACTCGCGGCTTGCTTAACCGTGGTTTCGGCCGAAACCGCGGACCGCGAGTGTCGGTCTTTTTATTTGCGTTTTTTAACAATTTGGGTAGTCGGAGGATCCGATGGCATAATGTACGCAAAATCTGAGCCGAAAAACTGTTCAGCAAACTCCGACCGACGCCTAAGCGTCGCCGGTTGAAGGAAGCACAGGCGAACAGGCTGCTACGTCGTGGTCTGGGCCTAAGCAAGGCAAACAGTAAGAGTGGAAATCTTTATGAGGTATTTGTTTCCCACAAGTTAAACAGTTATTGACTTTTTCTGACATCGGCTGAGGCAAGAAAGAGTCCCCAACGGGTACTTAGCTTTTAGAAGTCTTCAAGTAGTATTCGGTAGTAGTAATCTCTGGATCTGACCGACCGGCACTTGCGAACAGCTTCTGCTTCGGGCGCCACGCGGCAAGAAAGACTGAGGAAAATGGCGTCGGCTGATGCCTTTATACCCGAAGACCAGCAGAGATGACGTCGGGTGAAGTGCGACATCAGCCGAAGCCGGACCCAGACTTTGGAATCCGGCCGACCGAAGGGCTGCCTGACGACAGGACAACCCATTTGTTATGACTGCAGATGCATCCATGAAGGACATCAACTTGTCACTCAAAAGCACCACCCTCAACCTGATACCACCAGTCCTCCAACTCTACTATTCCTTTTGCCCAAGTTACAAGTCCCATTCAGTAGGCATGCTATCACCCAGAATAGTCTTATTAACTCTACTTCTACCCCTTTTATTCATCCCATATCTCCTAACTGCCTACGAATATCAGGATCACCCAGGTTTCCACTACCCTAAATTCCAAACATCCATCCCATCTACAACAGATAATAATGCACCCTTACTAACTCTCCTCATGCTTACCTCCTTAACCCCTAAATACTATCATCTTACTAAACCTAGTTACATTAGTCATAAAATTAGACACTATTACAAAACTTTATTCAAAATCTTAAAAGTCATACTCAAGATACACTACAACCTCACAAAGGATGGAGACATCCATCCAAACCCTGGTCCATCCCCACCTGTTGGCCCTAATCCCCCTACTATATCCCCTACCACAATAGATCCAACAAATAGACCTCCTAGCTCACTGCTGGCCTGCCATCTAAACATTAGGAGCATAAAAGTACAGTTTTGTACCTACCATAAATGTAGATGTCCGATAGGTATGCATCTGCAGTCATCACATATGGGTTGTCCTGCCTCAGGCAGCCCTTCGGTCGGCCGGATTCCAAAGTCTGGGTCTGGCCTCGGCTGATGTCGCACTTTCCCCAACGACAGAGCGTCTGGGGTATATAAAAGTATCAGCTGACGCCATCTTCCTCAGTTTTTCTTGCCCCAGATGCCAGGTGCCCTCTAGGAAGGCTAAATTTGGAGGAATGCAATAAAATTCCAAACATTTGCAGAAAAATATATACATATATATATATACAAACAAATACACCATAATAGATTCCCCAGCTAGCTAATAGAGGGGTAAGCACCCTAGGAATACCACAGAGGGGAAGGAGGGAGGGTAAACCTGACTGCAGATGCATACCTATCGGACATCTACATTTATGGTAGGTACAAAACTGTACTATGTCCTTCAAGGATGCATCTGCAGTCATCACATATGGGTAGAATACCATTGCCAATCTGGGGGTGGAGGTACCAAGTAAAGGATGGTGTAGTTAAGATACCCTGCAGGACTGCCGTAGCAAAACCTGCTCTGGATCTGGAGTATAAAGGTAAATTGTAATGCTTGGCAAATGTATGCACGGAGCTCCATGTAGCAGCTTCTAAAATGTCCTTGGTAGCCACCCCTCTTAGGAAGGCTGTGGTGGTGGCTGTGGCTCTCGTGGAATGAGGTCTAATGTTAGCTGGCACAGTTTTTCCATGAAAGGAGTAACAAAAACGAATGCAATTTCCTATCCATTTTGAAATTGTCTGTTTGGAAATTGCTTTTCCTTGGGCCCCAGCCGCATATGCTACAAACAACTGGTCAGTCTTTCTGTAACTTTTAGTTCTGTCCAAGTAGTAGCACAATTGTCTGTGTATGTCCAGGGTGTGCAAAAGTTTCTCCCCTTTATTTTGTGGTTGTGGGAAGAATGTAGGCAAGTGAATAGCTTGGTTCAAAGATACCCTGGATACCACCTTTGGCATAAATGTAGGATTGGTCCTCAAAGAAACTCTGTCCTGATGAAAGATAAGAAATGGCTGCACTGCCATCAAAGCTTGCAACTCAGATACTCTTCTTGCTGAGGTTATGGCCAGAAGGAAGGCAGTTTTCCAAGACAGAAACTGTAGATCTGCCGATGCTGCTGGTTCAAAGGGAGGAAGTGTTAGTTTTTCCAACACGAAGTTAAGGTCCCAGGTAGGTAGAGGCGGTTTCCTTGGAGGGCTGATGTTTTTGATTCCTCTTAGAAACTGTCTTAGGAGAGGATGAGAGAAGACAGGTGGATTAACATTGTATTCTGCTGAAATTGCTGAGGCATGTATCTTAATGGAAGAGTAAGACAGGCCATTGTGGAACAATTCTGCCAAATATTCCAGTATATGTGCCATGTTCATCAGTGTCACATCTAGGCCCTTTGTTGTGTTCCAAGTGTGAAATCTTTTCCATTTTGCTGAATATGCCTTCCTTGTGGAAGGCCGGCGAGCTTCCATAATAATATCCTTCACTCTCTGGGATAGGTTATCCTGAGGAGTCGTCGTGGTATTCTCCAGGCAGTTAGCTGCAAGGTTTTCAGGTTGGAATGCAGAGTCTTGAAACTGTGCTGCGTCAGTAGAAGTGGCCATAGGGGGAGAGGCCACGGTTTTGTCTGTGACATGCTCTTTAACAGTGGGTACCAGTGCTGTCTTGGCCAGTTTGGAGCTATCAGAATCACTCTGGGCTGCTCTGCTCTGATCTTCAGTAAGACCTTGGTCATTAATGGAAGAGGTGGGAAAGCATACACTGTTAGAGCTTTCCAGCTGAAAGAGAGAGCGTCCACTTTCCATGCTTGTGGGTGGTATGTTCTTGAGCAGAATTTCTTCAGTTGATGATTGTGGGGGGGAGCGAACAGATCTATTTCCGGCCTTCCCCATGATTGTGTTATGAGTAAGAAGATGTCTGGGTGCAGCATCCATTCGTGTGCATCCATGGCAGTTCTGCTTAAGCTGTCTGCCAGTATATTGTCTTTCCCTGGCACGAACTGGGACTGTAGCTGTATATTGAGTTTCAAGGAAAGTTCCCATAGATTCATTGCCAGTCTGCAAAGAGGGTAGGAATGGGTGCCTCCTTGCTTGTTTATGTACCACATAACTGTGGTGTCGTCTGTCCTTATGAGCAGGTGGCCTTGATGAAGGAAAGGTTTGAAGGCCTCGATTGCATGTATCACTGCCAGCATTTCCTTTTGGTTTATGTGCATGCGCAGCTCTTTTTGTGACCATAGCCCTTGGATACATCTGCCCTCCATGTGTGCTCCCCAACCTTGGTCTGAAGCGTCCGTGGTGATGGTTTGGTTGGCTCTTGGCTTGCTGAAGGGCAACCCGCTGTTCGACTGGCAGGCTTGAGCCCACCACAGAAATTCCTTTTGAAGGCATGGAATGAGTGGGATCAAAGTTTCTAAGCTGTGACTGTGCTGAGTCCATAAACTCCTTAGGTACCATTGCAATTTTCTCATATGCAGTCTTGCTTGTGGAATCAGAAGAATGCAAGATGCCATGTAACCCAGGGCCTGCAGGATTTTCCTTGCAGTCAGCTGAGTTTGTCTTGTCAGATTCTTGAAGTAATCCGGTAGTTGCTTTTGTTTTTCTTCTGTGAGAAAGGCCATTTGGGTGGTTGTGTCTAGATTCGCACCCAGAAAAGTTATTCTTTGGGATGGGACAAGTCTTGATTTCTGGATGTTGACTGTATATCCCAAGGCCTGTAGCAGGTGGATGGCATAGTCCAAGTCCTTTAACAGAGTTTGCTTGCTGTCCGCTTGTATAAGGCAGTCGTCCAGACATGGGTAGATTTGAATCCCCTGAAGTCTGCAGTGTGCAATTACTGATGCCAGGCATTTCGTGAATACTCTGGGCGCAGTAGATAAGCCAAAGGGCAATGCTGAGAATTGATAATGCTCTGACCCTGCAAAAAATCTGAGTTGTCTTCTGCAGCTTTGTCGGGTAGGGACATGCAGGTATGCCTCCTTGAGGTCTAGAGTCACCAGCCAAGACCCCTTGCCCAGCATGGGAAGGAGTTGCTGTAGAGTCAGCATTTTGAATTTTGGCACAATGAGGTAAGTATTCAGTGCGGACAAGTCGAGAATAGGCCTCCATTGATTTTCTTTTCTTGGAACAAGGAATAATCTGGAGTAAAATCTTTGGCCTTGTTCTGAAAGAGGTACCTTTTCTATGGCTTTCATTTGCATTAAGTTGGTAATTTGCTTCAAAGCCTCTGCCCTCTGATTTGGTGGCAGGTCTGGCATGCCTTTTCTTTTTGGCAATGTGTCGAAATGGAACCTGTATCCTTTGTCTATTATTTGCAGTGTCCCTTGTAATGCTGTGCCAATTTTTTGAGAATAAGGAAAGCTTTCCGCCCAAAGGTGCTTCTAATTGAGCCCTGGTCGGCGGAGTCAAAATAAAGTCATTGAGTCTGTCCTGGTGTAGCAGTTGTAGTTCCTGCACTACCTCTCTGGTTGGGAGGCTGCCACTGACGGCCTCTGTAGGAGCCTCTAGCTTGCCCTCTACCTCTGGCACGCCTATTCCTGCCTCTCTGAGATCTGTCTGAGTCCGGAAAGGACCAATTCTTAGTAGGCCAATTTCTGCTGAATCTCGGTGGTTGGACTTGCAGAAAGTCTTTGACTGTTTGCACAGATTTTGCCTTTTCTTCAAATTTCTTTAAGACCTCTTGAGCCGTGGAACCAAATAATTTTTGCTTTTCCATAGGAGCATCCAAAAGCTTAGCTTTAACATGGTCTGGCAGAGATTGTTCCTTCAGCCAGGCATGCCTACGTATAACTGCACCTGTCATAGCTGACCTACATGAAGCTTCCAATGCATCATAACCACACTGTAAGAAATAATTACTAACCTGCTGGGAGTTATGCACCAGATCCTGAAGGGATTTGCGATCAAGGGGTTCAGGAGAGGACAGTTTCTTATGCAATTCATCTAACAAATACTCTTGGTACTGTATCATATGAAAGTGACAATTTAATGCCCTCATGGAAAGAGTTGCAGAAGTATACACTTTCTTACCCCATCTCTCTAATGCTCTGGACTCCCTTTCAGAGGGTAGAGGATTTTTAGTAGTGGCAGCAGCAACCCCTTTTGGGCCCTGGGAAATAGTTTCTGGATCAGCAGAGTGGGCCTTGTACAGGTGTAGGTGTGAGTCTGGGACCCTGTAGTATCTATCAGGTTTGGCAGGAGCCGGAGGGAGAGAGTCAGGGGCTGTACTAGCATCAGAGTACATCATCAATGACATTCAAAACAGGAGGTATAGCTAAAGGCCTATGCTGAGGTAAATGTAAAAAGGTCCTTAATCTCTTTCTAGAATCAGAGAATTCCTGACCCTGCCATTGAAAATGTTCTCTCATGGAGTGTAATGTCTCTCCAAAGGAAAACTCTTCAGGAGGGGAGGCCGAGGGAATAGATTCTTCAGCATCAGAATCCTCGTAGGCCGAATAAGCCTCCTCCTGGTGGTCTGACAGAGCAGAGCCATCAGTGGACTCATCTGAGGAGTGGGGGTCAGAGGGCTCAACCCTGGGCCTTTTGTCTGGAGGTGGTTGAGAGCCCCTGTCCGGATGAGGTTGAGAACCTCTAATTAATGAGATAAGATCCTCTGCTAGGCTAAGAATCTGAGAGCCAGTAGAAGGTCTCTGAGAGGAAACCTTGGGAGGCAAAGCTTTAGAAAGTTTAGCAGCTTTAGCCCTAGAAAAAGCCTTAATGGACATGGAAGCAGGGGGTCTGGCTGCCCCACGTGCAGGAGTAGACTTGTCTAAAGGAATGGTGTCGGAAGGTTCCTGGACACCGGTTTCAGTAGGTAATTCAATAACCGACTCGGCCGGGGCCTCCGGGGCCGAGGTAGTCGGTTGTGCGGTTTCGGTAATAGGAAGTACCAAGGACTCGGTTTCAGCCGAGACCGAGACACTCGCGGTAGGCCTGACCGTGGTTTCAGCCGAAACCGCGGGCCGCGTGTGTCGGTCCTTGTCCTTCCGTTTTTTAACTAAATGCGAAGTCGGAGTCTCCGACGGCATCTTATAAGCAAAAGTAGCCCCAAAGAATTCCTCTGCAAACTCCGACCGACGTCTAAGAGTTCGTCGGTTGAAGGAAGCACAGGCTGAACAGGCCGAAACGTCGTGGTCTGGGCCTAGGCAGGGGAGGCAGAAAGAGTGGAAATCCTTATGAGGTATTTGTTTCCTACAAGTTAAACAATTATTAACTTTATCTGACATCGGCTGAGGCAAGAAAGAGTCCCCAACGGGGTACTTAGCTTTTACAAAGTCTTCAGTAGCTGAATTACAGGAGCTGACCGACCGGCACTTGCGAACTTCTTCTGCTTCGGGCACCACGTGGCAAGAAAGACTGGGGAAGATGGCATCGGCTGATGCTTTTATACCCCAGACGCTCTGACGTCGGGGAAAGTGCGACATCAGCTGAGGCCAGACCCAGACTTTGGAATCCGGCTGACCGAAGGGCTGCCTGAGGCAGGACAACCCATATGTGATGACTGCAGATGCATCCTTGAAGGACATCAACAAAACTCAGCACCTGCATGCCCTCTTAGCTGTTCATTCCCCAGATATATTATGCCTACCAGAAACGTGGCTGAAGCATGCCACCAAGGACCATGAGATTCTGCCACCAGGGTATAGTATGTTTCGACTAGACCATA
The DNA here is from genome assembly GCF_019279795.1 of Protopterus annectens. Lineage (NCBI taxonomy): Eukaryota > Metazoa > Chordata > Ceratodontiformes > Protopteridae > Protopterus > Protopterus annectens. Next base: position 1,600,434,956 of record NC_056733.1, read on the forward strand.
CCACCAGAAAGGGTGGTGGGGTAGCCATAATTTACAAGTCTACCCTGTCAGCATAGACACCCAACAACCACCCCAGATCAATAATGCTGAAATTCTTATCTCAAAACTACAAATTAACAAAAACAAAAATGTAAACACGGTCTGTGTCTACCCCCCCCAGGGAGGAACACAGAAGCCTTAGAAGACTTCTTATATTGGTTATCCAATAACCACCCCCAAGAAACAATTGTTCGTGGGGATTTCAACATTGACTGGAACACTTGCTCTTGTGAAACCCCTACAACCCACATAAACCTCTATGGATTTACTCAAATCATAACCTTTCCCACCAGGACAGGAAAACCCAATAACAAGGAAAGTACCCTAGACTGGATACTCGTCAATACCCATCTTCAGTCTTATAAATCAGGCACTTTGCCTGATAATCTAAGTGACCACTGTCTCAACTATGTAATCAAGCTCAAAGTAGACTGCTCCTATCAACCCACCTATAGAACATTAAGAAACAACAAGAATTTTATTCTCACCAAGTTTCAAAATGAACTTAAGGCATGCAACTGGTCAGTATTAAAAAGTCTCCCCCTAGATGAAGCAGTAGCATACTTTAACACCAAATTCCTTGCTATTCTCAACTCCCATGCTCCCAGCCGCTAATTACAACCAAGTTAATATTGCACCATGGCTTTCTAAATATACCAAAACCAAAATTTAATTCAGAAACAAAGCATGAGCCACTTACCGAAAAACAAAAGCCCCACTTGATCAACTAAGATTCAGACAGCTAAGGAATGACACCAAAAAATCCATAACCTTAGACAAAAAGAACCACTACTACCATCTACTGCAAAAACACCAAAACAAACCTCAAAAGTTCGGGGCAAGAATAAACAAACTACTCCACCCAGGCCAAACCGCCACTCCATCCCCCTCAGCTTCCCAACAAAAATCCCCAATAGACATTGCTAATAACTTCAACAGCTTCTTCACAGAGACTATCCAGTCTCTAGCCAGCCAACTCTCTCCCAATGGCTCTAATTCTAATGCAGTCACACCCAGTACCCAAACATACTTTACCTTCCAACCTGTTCCTACCCAACTTATTCATGCCCTACTTAAGAAACTAAGACCCACCACCATGGCTGCCGACTTCCTCTCAGCAGATTCATGGCCTACTTAAGAAACTAAGACCCACCACCCGGGCTGCCGACCTCCTCCCAGCAGACTATCTGCAAAAGGCTGCTGACACCATAGCATACCCCATCTCTATCTTGATCAACAGAGCTAAATCTGAAGCTACTGTACCCACTACATTCATAGCTTAGTACTAGGCTAACTGCCCTCATGGGCCATTTTAAGCCTAGCCAATTCCCCATGTGAGAATCAACCCCATGCACCTTGTGCTTTTTAGGTAAGCACCTTAACCATTACACCAATCTCCCACACCATATGGAAAATCTCCCATGTCATACCTCTCCATAAAGGAGGCAGTTCCACTGAACTGTCAAACTTTAGACCCACAGCTATTCTGTCACCTCTAGCTAAAATTATGGAGAAGTGTGTACACATACAGCTCATGCACTACCTCACACAGAACAAGCTGTTGTCCAACTTTCAGCATGGCTTTAAGTCACACCACAGTACTACTTCTGCCCTCCTCTCTTTCTCTAACGTCATTAACTACAACCGCAATAATAACAAACTATCCTCAGCACTCTTTCTAGATCTATCCAAGGCTTTTGACATGGTTGACCACAAAATGCTTATAAATACCTTAAAGGCCTTCTCCTTAAACAACCATGCACTTCAATGGTTTCAATCCTACCTGCATGGCAGGCAACAGGCAGTCCTATGGCAGGACAAGCTATTATCTCACCTACTCATCACATTAGGAGTCCCTCAGAGCTCAGTACCAGGACCCCTTCTTTTCTCTATCTTTATCAATGACCTTCATTCAGTCATCCCAGATGCTACCTGCATTCAATATGCAGATGACTCCACCTTGATTTGTTCTGACACCTCACCAGCTACTTTATTCACATTAACCCAAATTACCTTCAATACAGTGGAAAAATGGCACTCCAATCAACATCGAATCCTAAACCCCAACAAAACTAAGCTGCTCCTCTTCTCCCCCACATGCAGGACCCTCCCCATGCTAGCCTTTAACATAACTGCTAACAATGGCACTATCATCTCCGCAGAAGCCCAAACTAAACTACTGGGTGTCATAGTTGATAACAACCTGAAGTTTGATGCGCATATCAATCAAACTATCAAAACCATTAAAAAAAAACTTGGCTCTCTTTACAGAATCAAACCTTTCCTTACCTCACTTGCTAGAACTGCAATAGTTCGTTCCCATCTGCTATCAACTCTTCTCTATGCCTCACCTCTATTCTTAATAAACTATCATCCTGCTATAACCACATTGCCAGATTTACTACTGGCACAGCCTACTGGACACACAGCTATCACAACCTAAATCACCTAGAATGACTTGAACTGCCAAGCCTACTGCAGTTCAACCAGCTAATAGTGGCACATAAAGTCCTTTCTTTACCAACCAGAAAAACACCTGCACTAAAAAATATGATCAGCCCCTACACCAGCACCCGGCCAGTGAGATCATCCACTAGACTCCTTGTTCAAACATACAAATCCAACTACTCAGCTGGGGACTCTCTGTTTGCCAACTCTGTTGGAAAAATATGGAACAGACTCCCAGATAACTTGACCCTAGAACCCTCACTAACTCCATTCAAAAACAAACTCAAGAAATACTTCAAAACTCATTGGTTATGTCCTTGCACTAATCCTGACTGGTGATCTCTCTATTTCTTAGGTGCCTTACCTTCAACTACTTCTAATATTTTTCTACCGCTCCATTTCAGGAAGGGTCAATTGTATAACTGCTGCTCAGTGTGTCTTACACTTGAATGTAATGTTATGTATGTTTAACTTTGAAAATAATGTTATGTTTTGTGAAGTGTTTTATAATAAGTACTATATGTGCTAAATGCTGGTATTGCTTATGGCTGTATTCTGCTTGAAACTAGCATTTACTAAATGTTCAATGTGTGTTATCATCTTGGAGTTTTTCTCCCCGGGCCTCTGCTGAAAATGGACATGCGTCCAGTCGGACTATCCCGGTCAACAAATGTAAAATAAAATAAAATATTTTTTTCTGGGGGGAGAGGGTAAGCTTTCCACACACCACCTAGAGATGCAGAATTAGGCCTTTATTTTCAAAGCTTCATAAAGAGAGTGTAGTAAGACAGTAACTATACAAACAGAAAATGTAAAAATTCAAAACAATTAAAGAGATTAAGGATGAGCCTTATCAGATCTTTAACAGAGATTTATTTTAGCTTTCATTATAAGCATATGGGTAAGTCATAACCTTCCATGGTCCTTATTGCATTCATACATGAATACAGTCTATACTACAAGTAATGTAGAAAGGGGAACTTGTGTTTTCAAAATAGCATTAGCTAATAAAATGCCTTAACTTCTGGATGTATTATTTTTGTTAATACATAAAAGACACAAGATATTAAAAAAAAATGCCTAAATGTGTTAAAGAACAATGTGAAAAAATCCATTCTAGAATAAAGTCAGAGATTAATCCCTTGTATGAAATACAAACACTGCTTTACCCTCTTCAAAATGAGAAAATTAGAAGTTATGTACCTACCATAACGCTCCATGTTAGTTGTCTTCTCTCGCCTTCTTTCTTGCTGGATGGGTTCGGAGCCGATCCTCGGCTCCGACTCGGCACTTGCTAAGCTCGAGAGTCACTTTTACCAGCTCGAGGCAGCCCCATATCCCATGATGCAAGGCGGTAAATACCCAGATCTCGTTTGGTACCTAGAGGGACAACTGCCCAGCATAAAAACTTTCCACTAAGGAAAGAAGAGCAACTAGCCTAAAGGGCTGTACGGGGAAACCAGATAACTAAAACTAGAACTAACTGGTGCCCAAAAATCTTCCAGAGACAAGGGAGATCAAGGTCTGTCCAGGCAAGGGGGACAGGAGGGAGGGTCGCAAGAAAGAAGGCGAGAGAAGACAACTAACATGGAACGTTATGGTAGGTACATAACTTCTAAATGTTAAGTTGCCAATCTCGCCTTCATTCTTGCTGGATGGGACCGCGTCCCTAGCACCTCTATCCTGGGTGGCTCAATGGAACAGACTCTTGAGAACCGTGGAACCAAAACTGGCTCTACTTCTGGAGGCCAAATCCAATTTGTAATGAGAAACAAAGGTATGAGGAGTGGCCCAAGTGGCTGCAGCACAAATAGTATCTAAGGGTAGCCTAGCCTGAAAAGCTGTAGAAGTGGCTAGGCCTCTAGTGGAATGTGCCTTTGGTTTTGAGCACAGTTGTTTGCCCCTAAGTTGATAAATGTCAGAAATGGTGGAAGATAGCCATCTAGATAAGGTCACTTTGGAAACAGGGTGGCCTTTCTTATTTTCAGCATAAGAAAGAAAAAGCTGATCAGACTTCCTGAATTGCTTTGTTCTGTCCAAATAATATCTGAGTTGTCGGTGAACATCCAGATAATGCAATTTTTGTTCTGATCTGTTGGAATAATTAGGAAAAAATACAGGGAGATTGGTTTAAATTTGTTTTTGAAGCAACCTTGGGCAAAAAGGATGGATTAGTTCTCAAGGATACTCTGTCCTTGTGGAAGACCAAATATTGGGACGAACAGAGAGGGCATGAAGTTCTGACACTCTCCTAGCCGAGGTAATAGCGACAAGGAAGAGTGTCTTCCACGAAAGAAACTTTAGTGAACAAGAAGCTGCTGGCTCGAAAGGAGGAAGAATTAAGGATGTCAGCACTAGATTTAAGTCCCATTGTGGAGAAGGAATCCTGACAGGAGGTCTCAGGAGAAAAATTCCTTTCAAAAAAGCTTTAGAAAGCTTGTGGGACATAATGTTGTGATCTGCAAATCCAACATGAAAGTTCGAGATTGCAGCCAACTGAACTTTGACCGTGGAAGATGAAGAACCCGAGTGAAAGATTTCCGCTAGAAAATCCAAAACTGCATGAACAGGGGCAGTAAAGGGATCTATGTTCCTCGATTTCGCCCAAAGGGAGAAACGTTTCCACTTGCTAGTGTAAATCCTTCTAGTAGAGGATTTAAGGGAAGCAACTAAGAAATCTCTAACGGGGTTAGAGATCATAGGAAGCCTGGCTAAGGAAGGAAGTGGAGCAACCAAGCTGTGAGGTTGAGAGAAGGGATGGACCGATGCAGCTGACCCGATTGGTGTATCAGAAGATCTGGCACTGGGTCCAGATGCCACGGCTGCACCAAAAGATGACGATGAAGGAACGGAAACCAAATTTGTCAAGGCCAATATGGGGCAATGAGAATCATTTTGGCTCTCAAAACGGTAGCTTTCTGGAGTACTTGAGGTATCAATGGAAAAGGAGGAAAGGCATAAAGAAGTCCCTGGGGCCAATCTTGGGTAAGAGCATCTCTGGGGGGATGGCCCGGAAGTGGGAAGAGAGAGAAGAAGACTGGGCATTTGCTGTTTTGGGGTGTAGCAAAAAGATCGCAACATGGGCGGCCCCACTTCTGAAAAATCTCCTCCACTATAGATTGCTTGAGAGACCACTCGTGAGGCATGAGTATAGCTCTGCTCAAGCTGTCCGCTAAAATGTTGGTTTTCCCAGGGATATGCGTTGCTACCAGAAACCGATGAGAGGATTGCCCATTGCCAAAGTCTGAGAGCCTCTCGACACAAGGGATAGGACTTGGTTTCGCCCTGCTTGTTGATGTACCATACTACGGACATATTGTCCGTGTGAACTGCAATCGTTCCTAAGGGAAGAAAGTCGTTGAGGGCTTGCAACGTTAAAAGCACTGCTCTCATCTCTAGGACGTTTATGTGCAGGTGGTATTCGAACGGTTGCCATGTCCCATGAACCATCCTGCCCTGATAATGACCCCCCCCACCCGATCAGGGAGGCGTCCGTAGTGACTGTGGCTACCGGGGCCGGGAAAACAAAGGGTCTGCCCTGATGGACTTGTGGAGAAGAAATCCACCAGGATAGATGGTTTTTGCAAGTTTGTGTCACCAGGATCTGGTGACGCATGGGAAGTTGTTGGTAGGACCATTGTGTGAACAACATCCATTGAAGGAGACGCATGTAAAAATGGGCCAAAGGAAGAAGAGTAATGGCAGCTGCCATGAGGCCCAATACTTTTAGGACCAGCCTGGCTTGCACCTTGTTTCTGGCAAGGATGATCCGCACATGGTTTTGGATATCTAGGATTCTCTGGCTTGTGAGGTTTGCTGACATCCGAACAGTGTCTAAATTTGCGCCTATAAAAGTAATAGATTGGCAGGGCAATAAGGATGATTTTTCGTAGTTGACCGAAATTCCTAAATGAGTGCAGAGATTTAGGGTGTAATCTCTGGCTTGTAGAAGTTGATGCCTGGTGGTGGCTGAGAGGAGCCAGTCTTCGAGATACGGAAACACCTGGAATCCTTGACGTCTCAGGTGAGCCGTGACCACTGCCATGCATTTAGTGAACACTCTGGGGGCTATAGTGAGACCAAAGGGCAGGGCTCTGAATTGAAAATGACTGGACCCCAGCCGAAAGCGGAGAAACCTTCTGGAGCGTCTGTGGATGTTTATGTGATAGTACGCATCCTGAAGGTCTACTGAGCACATCCAGTTGTCTCTGCCTAAGAAGGGCAGAATCGATTGAAGTGTGACCATTCAAAATCTTGTCTTCTTCACAGACTTGTTGAGTCTGCTGAGGTCCAATATTGGTCTCCAATCTCCCGTCTTTTTGGGAACCAAAAAGAACCTTGAGTATATTCCGGGCTCTGAATGGTCTGTTGGAACTGGCTGAATGGCCCTTTTTTGTAGAAGCTTTGATACCTCTAATTTTGCGATTTCCCTTAGACCGGATGGAACATCTGGAAGGGAATTTTTGTGAGGGAAGGGTCTTTCCTCGAAAGGAATCTTGTAACCCTCGGATATGATAGACTGTACCCATTTGTCTTGCGAAAGGGAAAGCCAGGCTTCTGGGTACAGCGATAATCTTCCCCCGACTGCCTCCAAGGATGGACAGTCAGGCAACACCTCAGGGATGCTGGAAGGGCTTGTCAGAGAGAGGCTCTCTGCTGCCCTGGTTCTGTGGACCCCCTCTGCCCCTAGGGCGGCGTCTATTATTATTACCCCCTCTGCCTCTGGGGGTAAACTGACCACGTGTGTCCGGCGTGACTCCCTGGGATTTTCGGAACCACATCTTTCCCCCCTTCTGTCCTTTAGAGTAAGGCCTAGAAGGGGTGGAAAAATGGACTCCTACGGCAGAAAGAGTCTTGCCGTCTTGCTCACACCTGGTCAAAGTATCCTTCACCTGAGGACCAAACAATGTTGACCCATCAAAGGGAGAGTTTGTGAAGGACGCCTTAAAAGGATCTGCAAAATTACAGAGCCGCATCCAGGACTGACGTCTAAGAGCCACTCCTGTCCCTGCAGCTCTACTCGCTCCATCTGCTGCATAAGAAATCAGCCGCATGGAGGAGTTGGTAATGGAGTTAAGGATTCCTAGCTGAGAAGCAATCTTATCCTGAGCCCCTACAGCTGAAGGATCCTGTACTACTTCACCTAATTCTTTAAGGATGTCCCTTTGAAGTCTGGTGAAGTGACATAAATAATTCAGCGAACGCATGGCAAAGGTCGCTGAGGAAAACATCCGCTTACCATACCTGTCCATAGTCCTAGAATCCTTGTTAGGAGGATGGACTGGTACGGAAGGATCTGCAAGTTCCTTCTTGGTGGCAGCCGCCACCACCATGGCATCAACGGGGACACCTTTTGTAAGAAATTGTTTCTCGGAAGGGGCTGTAATAAATTTAGAAGGCCTCCTGGGGACTGGTTTCACGGAATCAGGAGATGCCCACGCCTTCCGAGCTATCACCTCCATGAGGGGGTCGAAAGGCGGAGACACCCAGGAGGTGGAGGGTCGAGATCCAAACGCCTCTAGGTATACCGACTCATCCTCAGAGGGATTAATGGAGGGCCAGTTTCCCCTCTGTTTTAGGAGTTCTAGGATGTCTGAAAAGGAGACATCCTCAGAGGGGGGTCTTGGGGACCCCTCCGACTCATCTAAGTCGGTATCTGAAGTTGTAGACTCAGGGGAGTCTAGGTGCTTCCTCTTACAGGTCCTCTTACATGGAGGATCTCCTGACGGATCAGGAGAATCCTCGGAAGAGGGGGTTCTTCCCAGTGGGGAAACCTGAGGCGGTGGATCTCTCGGTCCGGGAGCAAGAGAGCGGGAAGAGACATCTACAGGCACCATAGAGGGAGGTGCTAAGGGAATAGACTGCTGACTGAGCCCAGGGGCCAGCACACTCCTCATCACCTCGAAAGCTCCCCTCCCAGGGAGATCCGATAGACCCCGCTCCGAAGAAACAGGGGCTCCCGGGCCCACCGAAAGGGAAGGCTCCGAGGCAGATGTCGGAGCCGAGCTCACCAAGGCCGAAGCCCCAAGCGGAAGAGCAGGGTCGGACAAGGGTCCGATGCCACTCACCCCCTCAGAGCAGACCAGGGAAGCCCGACCACCGGATCCCTCCAAGGAAGGTCTCGAGGAGGAGATAAGAGTAGAAGCTGAAGGAGCAGAAAGGGGTGGTATCTGCCCCACAGCCGTAGCAGTGACTATTCCAACAGACTCCGGCTCCGAGCTCTGGAGGAGAGTCAAAGGAGGAACTTGAAGAGGGTGTGGACTAGTAGTCGCCTGTTGAGACGGACTATGAAGCATTTGGGCTAGTGCCTGTGATTTTAACAATCTGCTTACCACTCTCTCTAAATCATGGTCTGAGAGCCTGGAAGACCTAGATGATCGGCTCCGATGGCTCCGCTCCGAAAGAAGAGGAGAGGTCGGAGCCGAGAGTATTGGCTCCAAAGAGGGAGACCTGGACCGCTTCCTCGACGGAACCATCGGAGCCGAAGAACCTTCGGTTCCAGACGGAGCCGACAACTTGTCGGCTCCAAGACTGGTCAAAGATGTATCGGCTCTGGCCGGAGCCGATACAGGCAAGGTAATAATGGTATCGGAGCCGATCGGCGCCGATACCGAAGCCTTTGACACATGGTGGTCAGAGCCGGTTGGAGCCGACACCAATGTGACAGTTAAAGTATCGGCACCGATAGCCATCGGTGCCGAAGATTTAGTCAAAATAAGATCGGTTCCAGCCGGAGCCGATCTCGACTCCAAAGGAGTCGGAGCCAGGGCCGAAGGCTTAGATGCAGAAGCCTTGGCCTTGGAGGTCTTAGAGGGCTGACCCGAAGCAGACTTGGTCGGGGAGCCCTCTGGTTTAAGTAAGCCCCTTAAGATTAGTTTATTTCTCCTTTCCTGCAGGAGACTCTGGCTGAAGGAGTGACAAATAGCACAGGAGTCTTGCAGGTGGAGTGGCCCCAGGCAATAAATACAAGAAGTGTGACTGTCTGTCAGAGATATCTTCTGACAGCACGAGTCACACTTCTTGAAGCCTGAGACCCTCGGTTCTTTGGACATGGTGAAAGTACAAAAACACTCTACTCACACAGTCCCAGACTCAGAAAATTAACTTTAAAGGGAGAAAACAAACTCACACACACACCCTGACAGGAAGGGATGGAGGGGAGTAAAGGCCCAACTAAATTACACTAACTTAGAAAACAATGAATTATGAGTCAGAGACTCTAAAACTATCTAAAAGTGGCAGAAAACTAATAATCTGTGAGAAATATATGGAAAGGGGTGAGTAAATTCTGAATAACAAATTACTTACCAAGAGCTGGTAAAAGGAGGACCTCATCAGCGAAGCGGCAAATGAGATCTGGGTATTTACCGCTTTGCATCATGGGATATGGGGCTGCCTCGAGCTAGTAAAAGTGACTCTCGAGCTTAGCAAGTGCCGAGTCGGAGCTGAGGATCAGCTCCGAACCCATCCAGCAAGAATGAAGGCGAGATTGACAACTTAACATCAAACTGTTTTCTGACCCTACATGTTAAATGAACTAAAGCAATATATTGAGCTCTTACCTGATGGCATGTACTCCCACCAACGGCCTGCACAAAGGTCAACAACTTTTACTACTCTCAAATAAAGTGTCACTGCTTCCTTGAGTTTACGAGACAGACATTCCATACACATTATGTCCTGTAATGGGAGATACCTACAAAATAAAAGAAAAAGAATGACACCTAGTTAAAATAAATTAATCATCGCTAGAACAAGTACACAAAGAAATATTACGGAGTCAAATGGCAAGCAATATTCAAACCTATTTGATACTTAGTGGAAGAAAAGTTCTGCTTAATTCAACAATTGTTTCTGTTCAATACAACATTCTTAAAAAAATGATACATTTGACTTTAATGAGTGTAACTTGACTATAAAGAATGTTACAGAACAATGAACTATACACGTGTACACATCCATCACCCAACACACAGACATATACAATATCTATATACTCATTCAACTGTTAAGTACATGTGTATGTACAATACACACACAATGTGTGTCACTGTGCATCAATTTTGACTCAGTGAATGTCAACTGAAGATCACGAAACCCAAACCTACCTTGACAGCTGTTGATCTACTGTTGCCAAGTATCTGTCCTTTCCTAGGTTTTCCATCAACTCATCAATTTTGGGCAAGCTATCAAACAGTAAAACACTATTCAGTTTTCAAAAGTCACCAGAAAATATTAATTCCATAAGGATTAAGAGCACTGTGGGACTGCTCCATTTAATTTGTGACTCTTCTACTATACCTAGTTAAAGCACGAACTTTTTCTCATCCTGATTGTTTCTCTCATTCTGGCACTCTAAGATCATAGTCTAACCTTCAATCTGGCTGGTCTTTCTAATTTATTTATTTTACATTTGTTGACCAGGAAAGTCAGGCTGGGCACAAAGGCCCCTTTTCAGCTGAGGCCAGGGGAGAAAAACTCCAGTACAAACAAAATCTTTTAAGTTATACTGTATCTACAATATCAGGCAGAATACAATAAAAATACATTTTACAATGTTAAAACAGATAAAGATAGTAACTACACATACAATAGAAAGGCTTCATATACTAATTATATTCTATACGGATACAGTTAAAATAACTATGCAGTAGGATGGATGTCACAATACAAAATGCTGAATTATTTAGAAAGGGTTGAAAATAAAAGATTGATTTAATTATGACATACAAAAGAAATGAGTGATAAAACAGTTAAGATAAACAGAGGCAGAAGGTGGAGTGGGTGAAGATAGCGTGATAGCTGGTAGAGGGGAGCAGAGGTATACAAGAGGAGGAGGATGAAAGCAATAATGTTATAGATATCCTGGAGAGGTACAGTTACAGAGCCAGAATGTTGAAAGGTGTTTTCTTAGGTGTGTTTTGAATGTCTGCTGGTTTTCAAGAAGCCTGGGAGCATGTGGACGGGCATTCCAGATGGTAGCTACAGAATTCGAGTATACGGACACTCTTGATGCATTTTGCGCTTTAATGACAGACAGGAGGAATTTGTCTTTAGAGAAAAAGCTTTGGTAGGGTGGTAGTATTGAAGCATGCCTTTTAGTACCAGATACTTACCAGGGTAGTATATTAGTATGAGCTAGTAGTAGCTGACTATAGTGGAGCTGATGTGGGTGTTGTCCAATTTAGTTGTTTAAAGGCAGAACAGTGATGAATTCTAAAAAGAACAATATGCAGCAAAGCAAGTTATTTTACTGAAGAATTGTTCCAGCTTTATTTGTGTGGATGTTTGTATGTTAGTAAAGAGTGAGAAGGCATACAGTGTGGAATGTAGGGTTTAGCTGTCGTGTCTCCAGTTCTGGTAAGTAGGGTTTTGTTCTATACAAGAGGTCAAGCTTTTGGGATTTTTTATGACAGTTTGGAACTGTATGTCAAATTTCAAGTTGTCATCAATTGTAACTCCTAAGAGTTTAGTCTCAGGGACCTGTGATGCTGACAAGAGTTATGTTTTTGGAGGTGGAAAGTAATAATTTAGTTTTTTGGGGGTTATGTAGGAGTTGAGTTGTCTAGATAGGATTCTATGGACATAAGGGATTCCTGAGTAATTTGACGTTTTTGTAAGTTAGAAGCTATGCAGTTCAGTGTGGAGTTAACTGCATATTGTAGAGTGGCATGCTTAAAAGCAGTGTGTAGATCATTTATAAAAATATTGCACAGGAGGGGTCCAAGTATGCAACCTTCTGGCACTCCTACAGTAATGAATAGAAATGAAGAGTATTCTTTCTGCCATTTGACTACTTTGAATCTATCAGTTAGGTGGCTGTTAAACAAGGAGAGGGAGGAGGAGAGTTTTAGTGTTAGTTTATGGTAAGAGACAGTGCTGAATGCTTTGGACAGTTCTAGGAGTAAAGATGATAATAGGTTTCTGGTATTTCTGTTTTTATTAATGGTATCACCAATGTGAAGTAGGATCATAGTGTTGCTATGGCTCGGATGAAAACCAGGTTGTCTGGGGGAGAAAAGACTGATTATGGTACAGTACTGAAGTAATCTGGAATGGATACACCGTTCTAATATTTTACTTAATGCTGACAAGATGGCAATTGGACTGACGGAGTAGACAGCAGAGTCCACCTTTATGAAGGAGATGCATGTATGCCTACTTCCAAATGGCTGGGAATGAGAATCTAGAATAGATCTGTTTAGTACAGATATTGGATATCACAGAGCTTCAGCTGAATGTTTTTAGAAATTGAGGAGGAAGGTTGTCTGCAGCACAGCTTGTAGTTGTTAGTTTTAGGACATATTTTCTTATGTTGGATGTAGGGACAGGTCCAAATGAGAAGTGAGCTTCCATGAGGTTTTGGTTTCGCGGTGAGGCTGTCTTTGATAAGAGAAGCTACAGCATAAAGGAGGCAATTTTGACAGTTATTAGCAAGTGTTAAAGAAGTGTCTTCTGGGGAGGGAGTGTGTTGTTGACTTCGGCCTGGATTTACTAGATTTTGGACAGATGACCACAATTTTTTTTAACATCTTTGTTACTATCCACAGGGTATTCATAAATACTTCTCCAAACTGTGCCTTTTTTGGTGGGCATTTCTATTACTTTTATTTTGTTTTCCATATCTCTGTAAAACCTTTGTGGGTCATCAATTGCTTATTCTGCACTTTTCCTTTATATTTACCTGTATATATTTTCTGCCTGTGTTGATATTTTGAGTTAATTATTTGCACTAGTGTATGACAGCTCCTGTCCTGTTTTTATACTATGCATTGCTTTTACCACACCTATCTTTCTAAGTATTTTTGATTATCTGTTCCTTCTTCTATATTCTTCTAACAATGATGCTTCTAGTCTTAATTGCTTTATACTTTTCTCTTTTCGGTGCTTCCATCATGGTATTTCAGTTATTCCCTTCCTTTACTGCTCTGTTTTTGGTAATACTTTACCCATTATTAATTTAGGTGCACAGTAATACATTCTATTTATTTCTATCACATGAACTTCAGTTCATAGCTTTGATTACTGTATTTGTCTGTTTCACAAACTTCTAACATTTCAGATCTTGTTTACTTTATGTAATCTATTTCTTTGATCAATCTTAGTATATCTATCCATCTCTTTTAAATCAAGCAGCTCTTCCTTAGATAATTTTTCCAGACTGAAAGCACTTTCTTTGCTGTTTCCTGCAGGTATTCTACAGAAAGTTCTGGAACACATTCCTGTGACATATCCTCTTCAGATGTGTCCTGTTTCATCTGTTGCTCCTTCATATCAGAACCCATCAGCCCATCACTCCATAACATTGACTGTGTCAGAGTTGCCACTGTTGCCTACTCCATCGCTTGCTGCGCATCTTCAAATAAACTGAACTTCTGTAAGAAGTAATTAGATATGACTTCTCCAGACTGCAATGAAAACCTAGCTTCAAGAATAGATTTCTGACAAAGAAGAAAAATACATGAAAGTTTTGAATAGAATCTGAAAAAGTAATGCAGTCACCCAAGTACGTAAAGTTGCAGACACGTCATATGTGATTCCAGTATACAGCGGCACTGCATTTTTACAGTTTTAAGTGGTCTGCCTCTTGTTGTTAAGTCATGGTTTCATTCTTGTGTATTAAGTATATGTCAGGCTAGTTCAGGACTTTCTCCCTCCTATCCACCTGCTTGTAATTATGTTATCAAACCCAGTACACCTGGGACTTCCAAGATGGCTGCACAATGAGTAACAGCTTGTTTCTAGCTCTCCCAGTGTGAAAACAGAAACTCAGCAGAGAAAGAGAGTAGACTTGTGTTTATTGGTAAATTTCAATAACTGTTTAGTAAGTACAATGCCTGGATGCTAGAAATAAAGAAATACAGAAAACCTGAAAAAAATCAGCTACAGAAATTGAGGAAGAAACACTGACTGGGAAGAGTTCTGCAGCTGTTCAGTAAAAGCAATGCGACCTTCAGATATGACTTCTAGTTACCTACAGGAAGATACAAGACAACTGCATACAGACCTGGTTAAAATAAACAAAACACTGATGGAGTATAATAACACAAACAACAAAAGGCTGGAAAACATGGAATAAGCTTTAAACAGATATTCAGATGAGATGAAAAAGTTGCAAAAATCAGAGGTCAAAATAAAAGAAAAGGATGGCTTAATACAAGACTGTTCAGGAAGAGAGGTTTCAAAAATATTAGAACTAGAGGACACAGCGCGTAGGGAAACCCTGAGATTTTCACCTATACCAAAAAGGTGGAAGGAACAAACTGCATTAATTTTATGAAAGCACAAATAAGCAACTGGACTGGTATTCCACAGCAGGAGCTGTTAGTTGAAAGGGTACATCATGTGTATGCTCCAAGCCTGACTATAAGAAAACAACTTAAACCTTTAATAGTAAAGATGCAATCCTATCAGCAGGAGGAGTTTATTCTTACAAAATTGTTGCAGAAGGACAAAGTACTAAAAATTGGAGACAGCAAAGTCTTTGTGGAGAATGACTACTCACTGTATACCAAACAGAAGAGGAACACATTTATTCCACTATTCAGGGCATGTCGAGTTGCAGGCATGATATTCAAACTGCTGTACCCAGCTGTCTTCAAGCTATTCTTCCCTGGAGGGACAAAATAATTTCTTGATGAAGTAAAAATACAAAAGTTTGTCCAACAAAAAGTAAGCTGTGAAACAGATGGAGATTCTGCTTCTTGTTCTTCTGATAATAAAGACCACAGAGAGACTGTACTTGTGAAAGTTTTCCCACTGTTTCAATGGAAAATGTTGGACAGAGGGAAGGGAACACGAGCATTGACTAGAAGAATCAAGAGTATGTTGGAAATAAAGCAGAGACAGGATTTCGGAGAGTAACAGTAATAAAAACCAGTAACTTAATATGGGACTACAATACAATAATTATATATTGTGAAGTATGACACAGAACAAGAAAATCTGACAATACTGAACATTTTCAGAGTTTGTTGGACTTGTGGGGGACTCTAAAGCATATACCCTACTTCATGTCATTAATGTTTGGAAATGTGCTTTGGGGAGGGCAAGATGAGGGAAAAAGTTAACTGTAGGTAAAGATTTTTTTTCCTTAAGTAGTACCAACTTTGTGGCATGTGGTTTTCTTTACATGCTATAAAGTAAGGTGTTTTTCAGTTACTTTTAAGTGTAACATGGATTGTAAACAGGTGCTGCTGCTGTTTTTTTTTCTTTCTCCCTTCTCTGTCTCTTCTTGTTCAGTTTTAAGAAATGTAGCCACTGCAATGCATAAAAAGCCTGTTTAAAAAGCATGATAAGAGAGATTAGTGTGCTTTTCTCCTGACTGGGGACATGAATACATTACAGACCTTAGATTGATTTATTAACAAGTTTTAAGAGAGAACAAGTAAATGAAAAATAACATTAAATATTATGAGGCTTTTTTTCTAGCAAGTACATGTAAGCTCAGTAATAATTCTGCAGCTAGTCTTCATGTTTCCATGGAAACAATCTGATAAAGAGAAACTTGCTGCCTGGTTCTCATGTCTCCATAGAGACAATCTGATAAAGAGAAACTGGCTACAGTCTGGTGGACAGTGATTGGCGGAGGGAAAAAACTTGACTAAGAGATAATGTTCTCAGAAAGCATTCAGGGTTTTTTCCAAAAGTAGGCAATGTTCTCTGAAAGCATTCAGGAACTTTCCCAAGGTAGTTAATGTTCTCTGAAAACATTCAGGAGGTTTCCCAGCTGGCAGGGCTATGAAAACTAAACAAAACCAATCAGCACTTAGGAGAAGCACAGGCTGCACCATGGGTCTTAGAATGGATGGCCTTTCCTTTAGGTTAACTCAAGTCTGTGCATGTGGCTGCCAGTTTGGACTCCTGTTCTTATTAGTAGGTTAAAACTTCAATATTTGAAGGTGTATATAGTGTTGTGTGTTAGTATTAAGTTAACAGGTTTTAGGGAGTATTGGGCTGCGTGTGTTTTTTGTTTAAGGGCTTTCAATAAAACAAAGTTTAATAAGGTGTGACAGACTCAAATGGATATGACAAGAAACAGCTATATAAAAGTTCAACCTGCCAAACAGTGCATGCATGTAACACAAAAGCTGGAATTAGACAATTAACAAAAAAGGTGTCATACATAAAAGGTGGGAATAATAACTTTTTAATACAATTATGCTTTCGTTAATGTCTTTAAATGTAAATAGCCTCTCAGGTAAATACAAACAAGAAAAAGTAGTGAACTTTATTAACACAAAGAGTGCAAATAGCTATGCTACAGGAGACAAGCTTAGAAAGAAATTAACATGTGAATTTGATAAAGAAAGGTTTTCAGGGTGGTTATTCAGCAGAATGCCTGGGGCAAAGGAAAAGATGAGTACTTATATTAACTGCAAGAGGAGCTCCAACAGTGATAAAAGAAAATAAAAAAGATAATAGTGGCAGATTTGCAGTACTAAGGGGCTACTGGCAAGGGAGGAGGATTACACTGGCAGGTATTTATATTCCACCTAAAACTGCTGTAATGGAGTTAAAGAAAATTCTGGGAGAAATAATCAGTTTTCAGGAAGGAATATTACTTATAGGTGGGGACTGGAACTTGATTTGCAGCAGTAAAGATGTGTCTGGATGGCCCAAAAGGGAAAATATAACAAAGAAGAGTAGATGTATGAAGAAATTTATGAAGATATGTGGCATGGAAGGTGTGAATTCAGTAACAAGAGTTCAGAGTGAATATACATATTATTCCCCAAGATATAAAAACTGGGCTAGGCTAGGCAGAATTTACATTTCACAGGAACACGTGCATGTAATTGAAGGCCTTGATACCCACCCAATAAGTATTTCAGATCACGCACCAATAATACCTAAATTAAAAACACAGGGTAATGAAAAAATGAGACATTGGCACTTTCCCACCTATCTGTTCAAAAGAAAGGAATTTAAGGGGTGGGTAGTGGAGATTATTCCGGGGCTGTTAGGATAGAAATTCATTCTGAAAATATAGCTAAGGAATGGGATGAAATTAAGGTGGAGTTTAAAAATAGGGTAGAAATAAAAAGGGAGTTATGGTTAAGAACCAACAAGAATTACTTAGAGGGACTGACAAATGTGAAAGTATTGCAGAATGGGGGGATCTCACAGAACAAGAAGAGGAACAACTGCAGAATGGTAGGCAGAAAATAAGAGATTACTATGACAATGTGCACAAGCTTAGAAAGACTGCTGTTAAGCAACTGTTTTTTTTTTTGTAATAGCACTAGAGCACAAAAACTTTTAGCACAACTCAGGCAACAGAAAGCAGAAAGGGCTGTGGCCAAACTTAGGGAGCCTATAACAAAGACGATAACAAGAGATCCTTTAGAGGTATTAGAAATCATAGGATAACAAGAGGTTTCTAGGCTAATGGCTTTGGGGCCCTTACAAGCCTAGCCAAGAGTTTATCTCCCCAAAAAAAGAAACCTCAGTCAGCACCTGTTGCCCCTGTCCATGAGGGGCACATGTGGAACCCCTGGGACAAATTTGTGGTTTCCCATCCACTCATCAAGGTTGCGCTTGAAGAGGTCAGCAACGTACTTTGTCAGACATGTATGGGAAGTCTATTCCAGTGACAGGGGCAGCCTATGGGAGGCAAACCTGCCTGTCCACTGTCTCCAGCAGGTTTTGTTAATGTTGCATATTAGATTTAGGCCTTTTAAGCGGGTAATGCGCAAGGAGTTAGACTTACGGAGCATCTCTAGTAGGGCAGGGTCTGAGATTGCCTTGTAAGCAAGACAGATCATCTCTAAGCAATCTGTATGATACTGAGTACAGTTATAGTGATTTGAGCCACATAGGACAGGTGTTGGAGGCCATGGAGTCTCTTTGTGAGATATTTATGTGGGCTTTCCAGCTGCTGCAGGTGTTTGGAGAGGTACATACCAAATGGGGGGTTGTACTCAATTATTGGCTTAATGAGAGAGAAGTACAAAGAGGTAATAACCTCTTTTTTTCTGGATGCAATCCCTTTATTTATGAGATGGGTCACGTAAAAGGTTTTTCTGACCACTGACGCTACATGATGGTCGAATGTGAGATTGTTGTCAACCTGTGTACCCAGGTCTCTCACCACAAGTTGTGTGCTTAGGGAGCTGCCATTGATGTGGTAATCTGTAGGGGCCGTGTTTTTGCCGAATGGTATGACAATACATTATTTGGAAAAAAAAAAAAAAACAGTGCAAGAAACTTCTCTGTGTGGAAGATTTTCAGTCCATATATTTCTAGTTAATCTCTGTATATTAATCAGATCAGACAATAGTAGTAGAAGTAGTGAACGTAAACTCGTCAAGTCAAAAAGTAATAATAGAAAATATATAATTCTACAGCATTACTAAGTATTCGAAAGTAATCCAAGCAAGGCAGGCTGTTTGTTTACAGTCGAAAATCCTTTATTAAGTACATAGACAAGCGATCCAAGTAAATCAATAATTTCCTCACAAGCTTTCTAAATATATATATACTTTTTATCAGGCATGGGAGTGGTTTATTGTGCTGTAAAACAAAGTGTTATTGGTACACATGTTAAATTCACATCCCTTCCCCCATCAGTGTGACATTCGAGCTGGTCCTGCCCTACCTAGTAGCTGTCATAATAATATACAGCCCTAATGTACTTTAATGGTACATCTTATTTAACCAAATTATTAAGTAGATTATTAAGTCAGTGATTTTATCCAAGGCAATATACTACATGGCTGGAAATATATCAACCTTAGTTCATTTTGCGATCAAAAATTATATATAAATATATACATATACATTTTGCATGTAAAAATCAGTTTCTATTTTCATAACCTATTGTTAACAAAGATCACTTTCGTCCTTCTAGACTTCTTCAGGTCTGTGTACAAGAACCCTAAAAATCTATATAATTGTATAATTAGTTAGTATTGTTATTACTATCATTTTGAATAAAGTAGAAAAAAAGAGAACCAGAAAAAAATAAAAATAAGACAAAATGTATGTATGATGATGGAAACAAAATATACACTTAAATTTCAAATGATTTAAAATGGAATTTAAAACCAATTTGTAGAAAAAAAAATAATAAAATAGAATACAATTAGTCATGTAAACAATGTGGCAATTTTCTAAGTTCCAGTGCACTTTTAATTGAACAGCAGTAGTTTAGTCCAGGCTTTCTAAAAGAGTTCAGCTTTAATTGCCACATGAGTTCATGTTTCTCCAGAATATTTGGGATGTCTCTTCAAGATCACCCATGTCTATGCGATCCAGGATCTGGAACTTAAAACCTGTGTGTCTTTTATGAAAAGAAAGGTGTTTGGCTAGTGCATTATTTTTACATCCAGAGCAGATTTCTGACAGATGACATGAAATCCTACGCTTGAGTTTATTTACAGTCTTGCCCACATAGAATGCATCACATTCATTGCACTGTGCCCTGTAAATTACTTTTTTCGTGTTACAGTCACCCCCTTGCACTGGTTTTAATGATCTTCTGTAAATAAGGGCAATAAAAACTATCACCTTGCTGTATAAATATACAAAATGTACAATTAGTTTCACATCTTTTAGTGCTTTTCTCACATGGTCTAGGTTTAAATTCAACAAAACTTCTAATATTCCTGGCCTTCCTATAAACAAATGATGGGGCTTCACCTAAGATGTTAATCAGAAAAGGGTTTCCTGTGACAATGTCCCAGTTTTCTTCAATAATATTTTTGATACTGTATACACTACATTATTTGCATTTAATTTAAGCCATGACTTTGGCACTAGTCATTTGTTGCTGTGAGATCCTCGTAGTACGCTAACATAATTTGGGGAGTCAATGACAGCAGCCAACTTACAGTCATCCGCAAACTTGGTCAGCCACAGGCCTTTTGTCTTTTCCTGGATCTCTGAGAAGTAAATGCCAAACAGTAGGGGTCCCAGGGCAGATCCCTGGGGAACACCACTAGTGACATGTCTTCTGTCGGAGGTGGAAGCAACTATTTTGACCTTGTGAGTCCCATCAGTGAGCCAGTTGGCTACATAGCTGATGAGATAGGGATTTATGCCAAGTTGTGTTCGCTTTTTGATGATGCCCAAGTTGGGCATTGTGTCAAAGGCTTTGGCCAAGTCAAGGTAAGCTGTATGTACTGACTTTACCTCATCCAGGGCCTTGGTGACAGTCTCAAAAAAGTCAACCCAGTTCAACAAGCAAGATCTTCCCTTGATGAATCCGAACTGGGTGGGTCACATGCTTGGAGACTGCCTATGTCCTTGTTTATGAGGTCCATAATAATATGCTCCATGGCTTTACAGATCAGACTTGTCAAACTAATGGGGTGATAGTTTTCAGGGTCAGTAGTGGCATCACCTTTGTGCAAGGGGATGACAACGGCAGTTCTCCACTCTGCTGGAATGAAGCCTGTACTTAGGCTGTGGTTGAATACTGTGCTCAACGGCGAAGCTAGTTCTTGCTGGAGATGGTGCAGAATACAGTCTGAGATACTATCAGGTGCCATGGAAGCTGAGTTCTTTGCCTTGAATAAGGCCTTTAACAGATCTATGGAGATGTGAGGTGTGGGACAAGTATTGGGGATATCGAATGGGCCTTTGGGGGGCAGGGGGGTGAATTTTGCACTGAACCTATCTGTTGGCAGGTTGACAAAGTCAACAGGATCAGTGTAAGTTGTACAGTTAAGTACTAATTTGGAACAAACCTGGGCTTTGCCATGGAGTTTCCCGGCGTAACTGAAAAAGGCTTTGTGGTTTTCCTTTGTTATGGAGGCTAGTTTAGATTGATAACTGGCTTTGGAGGTTTTCACTAGTGATCTAATTTGCTTGTTGACACTGAGGAGGGAGTTTTTCCAATTGGGAATATGTGCCTTTTTACCCTTGGACAACAGTTTCTTCCTTTTGTTGTAAACCCTGTTGATAGAAAATGTCCACCAGATAGGTTTGTGTTTCCTTGAGGAGCAGGTTTTAGTTATGTTGGGTATGACTGAGTCCATGCAGTTATGCAGGTGCTTGCATACTACACTGGCGTACTGTTCAGCATAGTTGTCTGCATTCTCTGAGGGGGGCAGTGGTGTGAAGCTACTGATACCCTCCCTTAGGAGGCATTAGTCAACTTTTGAGAAGGTATTTAGTCTGGTTACAGCAGTGGGGGGGTAGGATACAAACTTCGAATGAGACAGACCGATGTCCTGATCTCACCAGGGAAGAGCTTACTATGAGAGTAGTGCAACGGTCACCCATGTTAGTGAAAACAAAGTCCAGAATGTTATCTCTCCTTGTCGGGATGAGATTAATTGGTCTAGTGTATTAGAACTGATGAAGTCAAGGAATCTTTGGGTGAGTGCATTAGTGCAGGAATAGCTCACACAGTCTATGGTGGGGTAGTTGAAGTCATCAAGGATCAGGGTGTTAAGAGGTACCTTGATAGAGTCAAGTAGGTCCAGGTAGGAGGAGTGGGCATCCTGAGTCATGGAGGGGGTTCTATAGCTAGCTATAACTTGGATGGATGTCTTGCCATCTGTCAGTTGCACCTAGAGTAGTTCTAGTGCATCATGCTGGCAAACCAGTCTGGAGGTGTGCATTTCTTTAATGAAGATAGAGACTCCACCATCCTTAGTCTTCCCGACCACATTTTGGGGTCGGAATGTGTGGAATGAGGTATAGCCTGGTAAGGCAAAGGTGCTCTCTGCTGCCTTGAACAAAGTTTCTGTGACTGCACAGATGTCAGAATCTACCAGTTGTAAGGAGAGCCTCCAGTGAGTGAATTGTCAGGTTAATGCTCCTAGCATTAAGCAGCCTGACCTTCAGCTTGCTTTTAGACAGATCTTTAGTGTTGGAAGAGTTGCCTTTCGTATGTTTCTTAAAAAAGGCACAATGGGGAAGGCGAGAACCTTGGCCAAAATCCGGAATCCCAGGAGTGACAGGTGGAGGCCATCTCTGGCAAAGTACTGAGGCCTGTAAACCATGTCAGCCCAGACAGACAGATATTGGATCCCCTTGGAATGACACCAGAAACTAAGCCAATTGTTGAAGTCAATTACGTTTTGTTGTTATTGGTGAAGGCAGGATACTGCCTAGGGCTAGGGTCATACCTGTTTTGGACACATACTCTGACAGCTTAATCATGTCTCTCTTCATATAGCCCAGGGAGGTATGTTTCAAGTCATTCACACTAATATGGACAATGGCAGAGTCGTACTTGTACCTGTTGTGGACAGACTTAAGTACATGCGTGATGTGGCGGATTCTGTCACCTGACAGACAACTGACCGTGACCCTCTTCTTGTCGAGCCTATTGAGGGGGACATCTTTGTGTCTTACAACTGAGTTGCCAATGACTAGCATGTTTGGTTTACTGTTATGCCTTATGTGCTGTGTTGGTTTATTGTTATGCCTTATGGGCTGTGTTTGTGAGACACTGGTGTGTTGTCTGCTGTCTGTGATGGTTTTGGTGTTGTGTGTGGAATGTTTGTAAGTGTATTTTGGAGGTCTCTGCTGTTTATGCAAGTTTTTACTGAGGACCTCTGCATAGGTGGGTGTGCGTTGTGCTTGGCTATGTGATGTGGGTGGTGTGGTGTTTGTACTGGCAAGTTCCTCTTTGTCAGGAGTACTGACTGTGGCGCAAGAGATCATGAATTCTAGGTTACTGATATAGATGCATTTCTCACAAGTAGAAGAATTATGTATTAGGAGAAGAGGGTTGTCAGTGAACATGAGACAGTTGCTACAATGTATCAGTATGC
Organism: Protopterus annectens; assembly: GCF_019279795.1. Taxonomy (NCBI): domain Eukaryota; kingdom Metazoa; phylum Chordata; order Ceratodontiformes; family Protopteridae; genus Protopterus; species Protopterus annectens. The sequence goes on from NC_056733.1 coordinate 1,600,458,175, forward strand.
CCATGTCGACCAGGCTTGCAGGAGAAACTGATGGGGATTATCTAGACATAGTGTTCTGAAAACTTGGACGGACTTATGGAGAGAGGGTTTTGATAAGGGTTTGTCCACAAGAGTGTAGATCACAAAAACCTTCTTAAATGTAAAGTAACTGGCCTGAAGCCCAACTGCTAAAACCAAAACAAAAAGGCTTAGACTAAGATAAATGTATTCAGGTTACTAGCAAGCAGTAATAAATGCAGCAGAATAAAAGCACTTGAACACACAAGAGCAAACAGCAAAGCAAAATAAGATAATAAAGTAGAAAGAACACAATTACAGTAAAAGCAGCTGAATAAAGTGCAATTTGTTTAAGTGGAGAGGGAGGAAACCGAAGATAATTCAGGATTAAGAAAAGTACAGTTGTATACACTTACCATAAATGTAGAAGTTCGAGTGTATTCACTGTTGCAGTCATTACATTTGGGTAATCTGCTTGCAGGTTGCCCTCAGTCGGCCTGATTAACAAAGTCTTGGGTCCTGCGTCAGTTGCTGTCCCTTCCTTCCATGATGTCAGGTCGTCAGGGGAATAAAACATGCAGCCGATGCCATTTCATCAGTTTTTCTTGCCCCAGATGTCAGGTGCCCCTCTAGTGGGGAGCAAATAAACATAAAAACACAAAGGTATACCTCCAACAAAATGCAAATACACCAAAAAGGCTTTTAAGCATAGTAAAGGAAAGTAGGGGTACAGCCAGAAGAAATTAGGGGGCTGGAGGATGGGTAACCAGGACTGCAACAGTGAATACACTCGAACATCTACATTTATGGTAAGTGTACACAACTGTACTATGTTCTTCGTGTTTCACTGTTGCAGTCATTACATTTGTGTAGATCCCCAAAGCTATGGTTAAGGAGGAGGAGTTTATATAGCATTAGGGCCAGCTATAAGGCCCTGCAAGACAGCAGTTGCATAGCCAGCTCTGAATTTAGAGAAAATTGGCAAATGATAATGCTTGGTGAAAGTATGTACAGAACTCCAGGTAGCAGCTTCTAGGATGTCCCTGGTAGGAACACCTCTGAGGACGGCTGCAGAAGTAGATGCAGCCCTGGTGGAGTGAGATCTGATCCCCTGAGGGATAGGTTTTCCATGGTGCTTATAGCAGAAATGAATGCAATGGCTTATCTATTTAGAAATGGTTTGTTTTGAAATAGCCTTCCACTCTGCCCCTGCAGCAAATGCTACCTGCAGTTGTTCAGATTTTCTTCGAGGTTTAGTCCTGTCCAAGTAGAATCCAAGTTGCCTGTGCACATCCAAGGAATGCAGAATCCGTTCCTTTGTTCTGTGGATTGGGAAAGAAGGTTGGCAAATGAATGGACTGATTAACAGCCACACTGGATACCACTTTGGGCATGAAGGATGGATTGGTCCTGAGTGACACCCTGTCCGCATGAAAGATGATGAAAGGCTCCACTGCCATAAGGGCCTGTAATTCAGATATCCTTCTAGCTGAAGTGATTGCTAAAAGGAAAGCTGTTTTCCAAGAAAAAAAAATTAAGTCTGCAGTAGCAGCTAGCTCGAAAGGAGGTAGAGTGAGTTTCTCCAATACAAAGTTAAGGTCCCAGGCATGGGTCAGAGCTCTCCTGGGTGGTCTCAAGTTTTTAGCCCCACTGAGGTACTGCTAGAGCAGAGGATGAGAGAAGAGGGGAAGTTCTGTGTTATAATGAGCTGAAATGGCTGAGGCGTGAATTTTAATGGAGGAGAAAGACAGGCCCTTGTGAAGCATCTCAGTTAAGTATTGCAAAATTTGAGGTAGACTGGGCGCTGCTGTGCTCATCCCCTTGAGATTGGTTCCAGGCACAGAATCTTTTCCATTTTTCAGCGTAAGAATTTCTAGTACTAGGTCTCCTTACCTCTAAGATGACATCCATGACAGATTTGCTGAGAGATGAGAAAGGTGAATTTGAGCGATTAGCCAGGCTGCAAGGTTCAATGTTGGAAGCTGAGGTTGCAGAATTTGGTTCTCCTGCTGAGACAGCAGGGAAGGGGTCTGAGGCAGGTGCCATAGAGATAACTGTGATACACTGCGCAGGAGGGGGTACCAGTGTTGGTGCTGCCAGTCTGGAGTAATCAAGATCATCCTTGGTTTGTCCTGTTTGACTTTTAGTAGAACTTTGGAGAGCAGAGACAGCGGGTGGAAGGCGTAGACTGATAGATTTTTCCAGCTGAAGGACAGAGCATCCCCTTTCCAGGTTTGTTTGTGGGGAGTCCTTGTGCAAAACTTGTTCAACTGGTAGTTCTGGGAGGAGGCAAATAGATCTATGTCTAGGCTCCCCCATTCGCTTGTCAACATGTTGAAAATCCTTGGTTCCAGTTTCCACTTGTGTGGGTCCATGAGGTTTCTGCTTAGTCCGTCTGCCAGTGTATTTTTCCTGGCAGGAATTGAGCTTGTAAGTGCACTTGGTGGCTCAAGGCTGTGTTCCACAATGCCATGGCTAGTCTGCACAGGGGGTAGGAATGTATACCCCCCTGCTTATGTACTACATAACTGTGGTGTTGTCCGTCTTTACCATTAGTTGTCCTGGAAGAATGTAGTCCTTGAAGGCTGTAGGAGCATTCTGTACAGCTAACATTTCTTTTTGTTTGATATGTAGGTGCATTTGAATTGGGTTCCATTTGCCCTGAATGCACTTCCCTGCCAGGTGAGCCCCCCATGCATAGTCTGATGCATCTGTTGTAAGGGTTTGGGCAGCAGGGGGTAGTGTGAATGGTAGTCCCTTGTTTTGGTGGCAGGCCTCTGCCCACCAGAGGAACTCTAGGTGTAGGCAAGTTATGATAGGAATCATTGTTTCCAGGCTGTGAGAATGTTGACTCCATAGGCTTTTTAGATACCACTGTAGTTTCTTCATATGCAGTCTTGCATATGGAATTAGAAGAATGCAGGAGGCCATAAACCCCAAGGCTTGCAGTATTTGTCTTGCAGATAGCAGGGTTTTTGTGACCACTTGTTTGAAATAGGTTACCAAATGAATTTGCTTTTCTGGCGTGAGGTAAGCCATCTGGGAAGTTGTATTCAAGATTGCTCCCAGGAATGTAATTTGTTGACAGGGTACCAGTTGCGATTTCTTTTTGTTTATGGTGTACCCCAGACAAGTTAGAACCCTTTTTACAAATGCCAGATGATTCAAAAGTATGCCCTGGCTTTCTACCTGAATTAGACAATCGTCCAGGTATGGGTATATTTGAATACTTATTTGCCTGCAAAATGCAATAACTGGAGCCAGGCACTTTGTGAATACCCTGGAAGCAGCAGACAAGCCAAAGGGCAGTGCAGAGAACTGATCATGCGTGCAGCCTGCTTTGAAGCGTAGGTATCTTCTGCAAGATTCCCTGATTGGGATGTGCAGGTATGCTTTTAAATCTAGTGTTGCCAACCAGGTATCTTTGCCTCGCATAGGAAGTAATTGGTGAAGAGTCAGCATCTTGAATTTTGGAATCTCCAGAAAGGTTTTTTAGAGCGGACAGGTCTAGGATTGGACACCATGATTTGTCTTTTCTGGGTACCAGAAAACATCTGGAGTAGAAACCTTGTCCCCTTTTCCTCTTCTGGTTCCAGTTGAATAGCCCCCACGCTTAAGAGGGAAAGTACTTGTTTTTGAGTCTCTGCCCACTGATTTGACGGCAGGTATGGCCACCCATTTGGTGTTGGCAATGTTTGGAAATGAAATCTGTATCCCTGGGACACTATATTTAAAACCCATTTGTCCTGGGTTATGAGTTCGAAGTTCTTTGCATGAAGAACAATCTTTCCCCCCAAAGGGGCGGGTTTACCATAGGGGGGTGTCTTGTTATTTCCAGATTTGGAAGTGGAGGCCCCCCACTGCTTAGTTCTGAGAGTCCTCTGGGACTGAAACCTAAGTTTTTTGCTGTGCCTGGGTTTGGCTTGAGAAGACCTGGAAAGGACCAATTCTTAGTAGGCCAGTGCCTACTAAATCTAGGAGGTTGCACTTGTAAAAAATCTTTAACAGTTTGCATAGATTTAGATTTATCTTCCATCTTTTTAAGAACTTCTTCAGCCTTGTTGCCAAACAGGCGGTCCTGATTTAAAACAGCATCCAACAATTTAACTTTAACACGATCAGGCAAAGATTGATTCTTAAGCCAAGCATGCATTCTAAGCACAGACCCAGTAACAGCAGCCCTGCAAGAGGCCTCTACATAATCAAAACCACATTGCAAAGTATGTTTTCCAACTTGTTCAGCAAAATGCATTAAGTCCTGTAAATCTTTATTTTCTACACAGTCAGGAATCAACATCATTTTCTGTTTAAGCAGTCCAATAACATGTTGCTGATATTTTAACATGAAATCGGCAGTTTAAAGCTCTGATTACCAAGGTTGCAGAAGTATAAACCCTTTTACCCCATCTATCCAGTGCCCTGGAGTCTCTATCAGAAGGGGTAGGATTTTTAGCAGTAGAAGCCTTAATGCCCTTGGGCCCATGAGAAATAGTCTCTGTATCTACAACAGGATTTTTGAAAAGGAACTTGTGAGACTCGGGAACCCTGTAGTATCTGTCAGGTTTACTAGGAGCAGGATGCTGGGAATCGGGCCAAACTGGATTCTGAGAAAACATCAACAATGTCTAGTACAGGAGGTATAGCCAAAGGCCTATGCTGAGGTAGAAGAAGGAAATCCCTAAGCCTCTTTTTTGAATCAGAAAATTCCTTGCTTTCCCAGTGAAAATGCTCCCTTAAAGTATGTAAAGTTTCCCCAAAAGAAAAATTCTCCGGAGGGGAAGCAGAGGGAATAGAATCCTCTGCATCAGAATCCTCATAAGTAGGTAAGGTCAAATTCAGGTAATCAGAAGAGTCAGAAGAAACAGAATCCTGATCAGAATATTCATCAAGCTAAGCCCTAGGCCTCTTGGGTGGGGGGTGGGGGTGGGGGTTGACTACCCCTGATTAGAGTTATTAGATCTTCAGCCATTTTTATCATTTGTGTTTTAGGCATAGGGGCCTGAGCAGTGGTTTTTTAGACATGGATCGAGATTTAGGCCTTAGTAATGAAGGAGGTGTCGATTTAATATGCAAGTCTGTAGGTCTGAATACACCCTCAGAAGCCGTTGCCTGCACAGCGGCTCCGGACCCATCCAAGGTAGAGACATCCGTGGGTTCCATTGTTGAAGTATCTCGCTGCATACTGGACTCCGAATGGGTCTCAGTAGAGGCCTGCGAATCAGAAGTAGAGGGTATCAGGGGCTGTGAAAATGCCTCACTGAGTACCGGCGAACTGGCGACTGGCTTAGGAAAAGTGTAGTCGGCAGTTTTGGACCTCTGTGGCCTGTCTCTGTCTTTATCTTTGCGGGTTTTTTTTTCAGAATTCCGGTAGTCGGATGGCTAACGGACGACATTTCTGGATAATTAAACTGAGAACTGAAATATTTAGAAGCAAAAATATACTGACGACTGATAGTACGAAGATTAAATAAGGCATAAAACCGACAGCAAGGTATGTCGTGGTCAGGGCCTAGGCAAGGAATACAGTACGAATAAAAATCTTTATGAGGTATTTGCTTTCCACAAGTAATGCAATTATTAACTTTTACTGACATCGGAAAGGAGCACGAAAAAGTTTCCCCAAAGGGGTACTTAGCTTTAAGTTGAAGACTTTGGTTCTGAAACTCGAAAATGAAAATTTCAGGAGTCGGCCGACCGGCACTTGCAAACTACTTCTGCTTCGGGCACCGCACGGCAAGAAAGACTGATGTAATGGGGTCGGCTGCATGTTTTATACCCCTGACGTCATGGAAGAAGGGACAGCAACCGACGCAGTACCCAAGACTTTGTTAATCAGGCCAACTGAGGGACCCCTGCAAGCAGATTACCCAAATGTAATGTCTGCAACCATGAAACACGAAGAACATCTAAGGTGGTTGGCCTTCCCAAATGCTCACTCTATATGCAGTAGAATGAGCTGATGAGATGAGACTGGGAAGTGTCCAAAATCAAAGAAGCAAGGGAGTAGTCCCTTCCCAAATGATCTCACTGTATGCAGTCTTATATGTAACCTTCCCACAGGCACTATAGTGATGGTCGCTGCCATGGAACCCAACAGTTTCAGTACTAGGTGTGCTGGGATGAACTGCTGAGGTAGAAGAACCTGGATCTCGGTTCTTATCTTTAGAAGCCTGTAAGGAGTTGGAGCAGCTAGGCAAGATATTGTGTCGAAGAGTGCGCCGATGAATTCCAAGGTTCGAGTTGGTAGTAGGTTGATCGTTATTCCTAGCTCTAGAGCAAGGCCTTGAGTGTATGAGATTACCTGAATCAACAGACTCCTGGTCAGGGTGGTGAGGACCCAACCGTGTAAATATGGAAACACCCAGAATCCTTGTAGCCTGAGGTGAGCTACTACTACTGCCATGCATTTGGTGAACACTCTGGGGGACCAAAGGGCAGTACTCTGAACTGATAGTGACTGTCTCCAAGTCAGAAGCGGAGGTATCTTCTGGAGTGTTTGTCTATTTTTATGTGGTAATACACATCCTAAATATCTATCAGGCACATCCTGTCGTCCTTGTCTAGAAAGGGGAGAATGGGCTGTACCGTGACTGTCTGGAATTTCTCTTGACTGACAAATTTGTTTAGTATGCTGAGATCCAAAAATTTGTCTCCAGTCCCCTGTCTTTTTTGGCAATAAAAAGAACCTCAAGTAAAATCCAGATCCTGTTTGGTCTGGTGGGACTAATAGAACGACTCTTTTTCTAGCAACTTTCCAATTTCTAATACTGCTCTGTCCCTCTGACTAGGTGGAATGCCGGGGATTCGTCTTAGAGGCTTGGGGATGAGGTCAAAGGGGAAGTGGTATCCTCTGGTTATTATTCTCAGCACCCAGAAATCTACTGTTATTGACTGCCAGGCTGATTGGTGCAGAGAAAAACATCCCTCGACTGCTTCCAGAGGAAAGCAATCAGGCCGTTGCTCAGGAGTGCTGATAGGGTTGGCCAGAGAAGGAGTCTCTGGCACCCTGATTACGTGGTCCCCCTCTATACGGGCATCTTCCAGATGAGTTACCCCCTCTGTCCCGGGGGAGGGGGGATTGCTAGTGAGTGTCATGGAAAGGTGCCTGGGATTTTCTGAACCACATCTTTTCTCCCCTCTGATTCCTGGAATAAGATCATTGTGGGTTGGAAAAATGTATGCCAACAGCAGATAGGATCTTTCCGTCCTTCTCACATTGTTCCAATGTGTCTCTATCTTTAGACCCGAAAAGGGAAGAGTCATCAATAGGCACGTTGACGAAGGAAGACTTGAAGGAGTCTGTGAAGTCACATAAGCGTATCCAGGCATGACGTCTTGTGACAATGCCTGAAGCGTCCGCTCTAGCTGCCCCTTCGGTTGTGTGAGCAATCAAACACATAGAGAAGTTAGAAATGGACTCAAGGGAAGCAAGCTGAGAAGCAACTTTATCTTATACCTCATCAGGCAGTACCTCCGCCAAAGAGGCTGAGAGTTCTGAAATCAAATCTTTTTGGAGGTGTGTAAAATGTGCTATATAACTCAGGGACTGAATGGCAAAGGTCACTGAAGAAAAGGTCTGCTTCCCTAATCTGTCGAAAGCCTGAGACTCCCTGTTTGGGGGGGTGGACAGCTGAACTAACCTCTGCAAGTTCTCTTTTTGTGACTGCCACCATGACCATGGAATCCACAACTAGATGCTTAGACCAGTGAGGTTGGTCTTCTGGGGGGTGAAAGAATTTTGTCAGGCCTCCAGGAGATTGGTTCAACGTTGTCTGGAGCCTTCCAGGCATGCTGCATGATAAGTTTAATTAACTCATCGACAGGTGGGGGTCACCCACGAAGTCGACGGTTGAGCATGGAAAGCTTGCAAGAATACCGATGCCTCCGAAGGGTTGGAGGACTTTCAGTCTTCCCTCTGCTTGAGGTTCACGAGAATATCTCCAAATGAGACATCTTCCGGCAGAGACAGTGGAGACCCATTTCCCTCATCGTAGTCAGTATCTTTGGTAACAGATTCCTCCGGGGAATGTAAGTTCTTCCTCTTGCACGCTTTCTTCTGGGGTGGCTCTTCTGAAGAGGATCCTGGAGAGAGGGTTCCCTTGGGCAGGGAGTCTTGCTGTTGCCGTGCTCTAAGTCCTTGTGTAGGAGGCTGTGTCAGCTGCATACTAGGGGGAGGGAGTGGTTCTGAAGCCTTGGGTGCCAATTGTTCATTCGCAGAAGCAGGGGCTCTCTCCATCACCTGGAAAGCAGGTCCACCCAAAGAGGGATGGGAGTCTGGAACCCAAAACCGAGAAGGACAACCTCGGAACCAGGGTCAAACCCTGCTCCGACAAACCTGCCCCCAGGATAGGAGCCCCAAAAGGACTGGAAACTGTTGGAGCAACAGGAGCCATAGACAGTGCCATGGAAAAAATTGGCGCCAAACTAGGGGTCATGGTGCCGGCAGCCCTGTCAGGATCCCAGGGATGGAAATGCTCCAACTGGAGCATGGTACAAAGGGATTCCGGTGCCAAGAAGAAGACGTTATCGGAACCGTAGCAGACGGCACAGAGGAGAACATCGGTACAGAGGGTTCTGAGGTCTGGGAGGAAGTCAGAGGAGGATAAACAGGGAATAAACAGAAAGGGCTTTAGCTCCAGGTGGGAGAGAAGTAGGAGTTGATAGACCTCTAGCTGTTAGGAGCTGATCGACAAGCCTCACTACATCTATTTCTGACAGGCTCCTGGTGGATCTGACAGATGCTGATGAGGGGGAATCCAGTCGGACCAGAAAAGGGCTGTACTGCTGCCCTATGAATGGGTCATAAGTAGGAGAATATCTTGTCCTTGGTAAATATTCAGTCTTTGGCACTGAAGATGGAGCTGCAGACAGAGCTGTGAAGGTAATTGGTACTGTAATTGGGATCGGTACCAACATGGTCGCCGCAAAGGGTCCTTGTTCCAAGGTAGTTGACGGCACTGATGGAAAGGTTTGAGTCCCTGGTGCCAAAGAAGTAGTGTCCGAAGAGGTCTGCGCCATCAGCGCTGAAGTAGGGGCGCTTCGATTCTGTGGAGGACGGAGACACTCGAACCGAGTGGCTTCTCTTTTTCTTAAAGCTAGATTTCTCTTTGGAAGGAGGTGGTGAGACCTCCGCCTCAAAGACGGCCTCCGAAAAAGGGGTCTTTAGTAAGCCCTTAAGAATAAGTTTATTTTTGCCTTCCACAAGGGTGCGGGAACTAAAGTTTCAAAAGATGTCGCATGGTGCCTGTAAATGATCAACACCCAAACAATATACACACCGGGCGTGTTATCAGAGTTGGGCATTTTCCACCCACATTTGTCACACTGTTTTAAACTTGGAACTGTCTTCTTTTCAGACATTATGGCAACACTAGTATCAAATGGCTAAAAGTCTAACCAAACAGTAACAACACATTATACACTATACTACAAGTTCTACACACAGTACCCCTACCACAAGGGTAGAAAGGAGGGCTGTACCAACGATGGTACTTTAACTACCAGAGATAAGAGGGTAGGAAGATTAGCGAAAGAAGATGAGAAACGATCAACTACAAAAGAATAAGTTTAAGAACTTTTTTAAAGAATTTTAAAGAGTTTTAGTTACTGAAAAAACGCTTAGCTTTGAGAGCACTGGTTTGACACATCTTGTAGGTAACGTGACAAATGAGATCTGGGAAGACTGGAATAGGGGCACTATGGGTAGGACTTAGCTCGAGAGGTTTTTGGCTGGTGTGGGCTTGTGTATGAGCCGTGTCAGTTCTGAGGACGGAACTGAAGTCCCAATCATAAGGAATGAATGAAGATTTACAACATCAGATCTATTACTTTGCAAAGTCTCCACTTAAACTACTCACCAGGCTAAAAGAACTTTAATAAAATTGCTTAATATTGAGCGTCCTGCCACTGCTTGGAATGACTTTAGCATCAAATTAGTGATTTTTTTTTTACTATAAGTAGTTTGTTGATTGATTGATTGATTGTTGGTGGCAGGAGGAGCTTTCCAGGCTAGTTGTTTTGTAGAGAACCTTAGATACTGAGTAGCAAATCCACTGAACCATTATTCTAAACCCAAACTCCAAGGAGGTATAGTTACTCTTGCCCCCAGAGTCATTCCTGTTGGTATCATGGACCAGCACTTCCCCACAACTACTCTAGCCAGCCTGATTCAGATAGGTATCTTGAGGCAGTGTAAGAATTGTGTCATGCTGTTTGATGATCATCTGTTACTCAAACAGCATACAACAGTGTGTGAGAGATGTCCATATACAATACCCCTGGAGGCAAAAATCTCACACATAGTAAACTCAGACACCAAAATTGCTAGCCGCATACCACACATCACAGCTCTCCAAGGCCATCACAATATACATAATCCACTACACACTGAGGTTCTAAAGATTAACTTGCCTAAACCTCAGAGACCTCCAAAACACAACACAGGTACAAAACACACACACACACACAGCATATTAAGCCTACTTCTTCACATAGCACAAGGAGTCCCAAAGTCACATATGCTAAGCCCGTAAGGCAGGTACTGAACCAAGCAAATAGTCTTGTTATAGGCAAATCCATTGCAATACATACAGATGTGCCTCTTACCAGGCTGAGTAAGAAAGAGTGATAGTTAGCTGCTTGGCTGGTGCCAGAAACCATTAGATCACACATGCACTGAAGTCATTGAACAAGTCACTGTCATAGTTCATGCCGGTGTCAATGAATTGATGTGCAACTCCCTGGATTATTTGAAGAGAAACACGATGGAGCTCCAAGACCGTGCCTAAGGCAGGTATGAGCCAGGCACTGAGCAGCATTCTACTTTCTCCATGGATGATACTGCGATTTGAACAAAAAAATAACTGACTTTGATAATTGTCAGTGTTTGGTTTCATTCGAAAGGCATCCAATATTTGTCAGCCTGGGAGGCTATGACAGACAGTCCATCCCGACAGTGCCCTTTTTTAGGCAATGCCACCATGACAAACCTACCAACATAAAACAATCAAAGGAAAATATGAAGGTGTTACTGATCAATGCTAGGAGCATGTGCAAGACACCCCACTCTCTACAAGCCCTGGAATAAACTGACTTCTGTATAGTGACTGACACACGATTTAAAACAGCAGTGAGCACTCCAGCTGGGTAGGGCTATAATGCCTTCCACATGTAGACCAGCTATTGTGCAGGAAGGGAAAAAAGTTGGTGTATCAGTCTACATTCAGAAGAATCTCATATATCATGGCTGGTAAAGCAGCATAATGCACTAGAGCTTCTTCATGTTCAAATAATCATCAGAAAGGTCCCATACAATATATTAGCTAGCTATAGAACTCACTCTATGGCAACAGAATGCCACAATGCCCATCTACTGGAAGTAGAATAACTTAGTATTAAACCCAATACTATTTTCCATGGTGATCTAAACTATCCAACTACAGAATGGGTAAAGTACAGTTGTGTACCTACCATAAATGTAGATGTTCGAGTGTATTCACTGTTGCAGTCATTACACTGGCTACCCGCAGTCAGTCAGAGTTCCAAAGTCTAGGTCCGGCGTCGGTTGCGGTCGCCTCTTCCCTGACGTCAGTGCGCCAGGGATATAAAAGATGCAACGGATGCCATTTTCTTCAGTTTTTCTTGCCCCAGATGTCAGGTGCCCCCAAAAAGCATGCATGTACTAAAATAAACATTTCCTTCATCTACAAGCAAATACACCACATAGGTTGTATAGAGTTGAGAAGTACAGAAAAGTCCCAGCAATGGAAAGGGGGGTGGTGGGTGGGTAACCTGGACTGCAACAGTGAATACACTCGAACATCTACATTTATGGTAGGTACACAACTGTACTATGTTCATCGTGTTTCATTGTTGCAGTCATTACACTTGGGTTGAATCCCAAAGCTGAGGTTGGGTGGCTGGGCCTAAAGAGGATTAGGAGAGGCTACCAGGCCCTGCAGAACTGCAGTAGCAAAGCCTGCTCTGGATTTAGAGTAGAGAGGTAAGTGGTAGTGCTTGGTGAAAGTGTGCACTGAACTCCAGGTTGCAGCTTCTAAAATGTCTTTGGTTGGTACTCCTCTGAAAAAGGCTGCTGAAGTGGCTGCTGCTCTGGTAGAATGTGGCCTAATGCCCTTGGGTACTGATTTGCCATGTTGTGCATAACAGAAGCGAAAACAGTGTCCTATCCATTTTAAAATTGTCTGCTTTGAGATTGGCTTTCCTTGTGATCCTGCAGCATAGGCTACAAACAGTTGCTCAGTTTTTCTGAAAGTTTTTGTTTTGTCCAAGTAGAATCGTAGCTGTCTGTGTATGTCCAAAGTATGCAGAAGTCTCTCCCCTTTATTCTGAGGATTTGGATTCAAAGTTGGCAAATGAATGGTTTGGTTAAGAGCCACACTGGAAACCACCTTTGTCCTTAGAGAGACCCTGTCCTGGTGAAAAATGATGAAAGGTTCCACTGCCATTAATCCCTGTAACTCTGAGACTCTTCTTGCTGACGTTATTGCTAGGAGCAGAGCAGTTTTCCATGATAAGAATTTTATATCAGCTGTGCTGGCTGGTTCAAAAGGAGGTAGTGTGAACTTTTCTAAAACAAAATTGAGATCCCAAGTAGGTATTGGTGCTCTCCTTGGGGGTCTTATGTTTTGTGCCCCTCTGAGGTACTGTCTTAGTAGTGGATGTGAAAAAATAGGAGGTTCCATATTGTAATGAGCTGAAATGGCACAGACATGGATCTTAATAGATGAGAAGGATAGGCCTTTGTCCAGCATCTCAGTTAGGTATTGTAAAATCTGAGGTATATTTGGAACAAGTGGTTCGAGCCCTTGTGCCTGGTTCCAAGCACAGAGTCTCTTCCATTTTTCTGCATAAGATTTCCTAGTGCTGGGCCTCCTGGCTTCTAAAATGACATCCATAACAGCTTTAGAGAGAGGTGTGGTCTGAGCGGCTATATTATCTGCCATGCAGCCAGATTTAAGGTTCTGACTGTGCAGAATCTGATTATTTTGTTGAGTCAGAAGATGAGGAATTTGAGGTAAAGGCCAGGCTGGGCCTTGGGACAAGCTCTTTAGGATTGGGTACCAGTGCTGGCGTGGCCAGTCTGGGGCAATCAGGATCATTTTTGGCTTCTCTTGTCTGACTTTTAGGAGCACCTTGGGAAGAAGAGGCAGTGGAGGGAAGGCATAAACTGTCAGGGTTTTCCAGCTGAATGAAAGAGCATCCACTTTCCATGCTTGTGATTGATAAGTTCTTGTGCAAAATTTCTGTAGTTGGCAGTTGTGAGGGGAGGCAAAAAGATTTATGTCTGGGCGTCCCCATTTCCTTGTTATCATGCTGAAGACCTGTGGATTTAGTTTCCATTCATGAGGATCCATGAGATTTCTGCTTAGTTCGTCTGCCAGTGTAGTTTTCGTTCATGGCAGGAATTGCGCCTTCAGATGTACTTGATAGGTCAGTGCTGTGTTCCACAAAGTCATGGCTTGCCTGCAGAGGGAGTAGGAATGTGTGCCCTCCTGCTTGTTTATGTACCACATAACTGTGGTATTATCCATCTTTATTAATAGTTGTCCTGGATGTAGTAGGTCTTTGAAAGCTGTCAGGGCATTCTCTACAGCTAGCATATCTTTTTGATTGATGTGAAGTTGCATTTGTTCCTTGGGTCACGTGCCCTGAATACATTTTCTTGCCATATGTGCCCCCCAGGCATAATCCGATGCATCTGTTGTTATTGTCTGCCTAGCTGTGGGTAAGGTGACAGGCTGTCCCTTGTTGTAGTGACAGGCCCGGGACCACCATCGAAACTCCTGTTGTAGGCAGGGAATTAAAGTTATCATTGTTTCCAGGCTGTGGCAATGTTGTGTCCAAACACTTTTTAGATACCACTGTAGTTGCCTCATATGTAGTCTTGCATAATGAATTAATAGAATGCAGGATGCCATGAAGCCCAGGGCCTGCAGACTTTTTCTTGCAGGGAGCTGGGTCTTTGCTGCCATCATTTGAAAGTAATGAGTCAGTTGCCTTTGCTTGTCTGGCGTGAGATAAGCCATCTGGGTAGTTGTATTTAAGCTTGCACCCAGGAATATTACCTCATGAGAGGGCACTAGTTTTGATTTCTTTTCATTTACTGTGTACCCTAGGCAAATTAGTAATCTTTTTACAAACACCAGATGTTTTAGAAGAATGTCCTTGCTCTCTGCTTGAATAAGGCAGTCGTCCAAGTAGGGATATATTTGAATTCCTCTTTGTCTGCAAAATGCAATTACTGGTGCCAGGCATTTTGTGAAGACCCTGGGCGCAGTAGATAAGCCAAAGGACAGTGCAGAGAATTGGTAATGCATTGAGTCAGCTATGAATCTGAGGTATCTTCTGCAAGATTGTCTGATTGGGACATGCAGGTATGCCTCCTTGAGGTCCAAAGTAACTAGCCAAGCCTTCTTGCCCAGCATGGGTAGAAGTTGCTGCAGTGTTAACATTTTGAATTTTGGAACATCCAGGAAAGTATTTAGGATTGACAAGTCCATAATTGGTCTCCAGGCTTTGTCCTTTCTGGGTACTAGGAAAAGTCTTGAGTAAAATCCTTGTCCCTGTTCTTGCTGTGGTACTCTTTGAATAGCTCCCATGTCCATGAGAGCAGCAATTTGTTTTTGTGCCTCTGCCCACTGGTTTTTGTGGCAGGTCCGGCATACCTTTTGATTTTGGAAGGGTGTGAAAGTGGAACCTGTAACCCTGAGAAATAATATTCAGTACCCATTTGTCCTGGGTAATTGTGTGCCAATTTTGTGAGAAAAGTGCTAGCTTCCCCTAAGGGTGCTGCCAAAAGTACAGTTTTGTACCTACCATAAATGTAGATGTCCGATAGGCATGCATCTGCAGTCCTTACAAATGGGTTGTCCTGTCGTCAGGCAGCCCTTCGGTCGGCCGGATTCCAAAGTCTGGGTCTGGCCTCGGCTGATGTCGCACTTCACCCGACGTCATAGCTGCAGTTCTTCGGGTATAAAGGTATCAGCCGACGCCATCTTCCTCAGTGTTTCTTGCCCCAGATGCCCTCTACGAAGGCTGAATTTGGATAAATGCAAATGGTTCCAAACAGTAGAGAGCAAACAAAAAATAAGCATGTATGTACATATATACAAACAAATACACCATAATAGATTCCCCCAGCTAGCTACAAGATGGGCAAATACCCTAGGAGTACCACAGAGGGGAAGGAGGGTGGGTAATCCTGACTGCAGATGCATGCCTATCGGACATCTACATTTATGGTAGGTACAAAACTGTACTATGTCCTTCAAGGATGCATCTGCAGTCCTTACAAATGGGTAGAATACCATAGCCAAACTGGGGGAGGAGGAGAATAAGATTATGGTGTAGTTAAGATCCCTTGCAAAACAGCAGTGGCAAAACCTGCTCGGGATCTGGAGTATAAGGGTAAATTATAATGCTTGGCAAATGTATGCACGGAGCTCCAAGTAGCAGCCTCTAAAATGTCTTTGGTAGCCACTCCTCGTAAAAAGCTGTGGTAGTGGCTGTAGCCCTTGTAGAGTGAGGCCTGATGTTTTCTGGAGTTTTCTTCCCATGGTAGGAGTAACAGAATCTAATGCAATTTCCTATCCACTTAGAGATTGTCGGTTTTGAAATTGCTTTTCCTTCCATTCCTGTTGCATATGCTACCAGTAGCTGGTCAGTTTTTCTATTGCTCTTGGTCCTGTCCAGGTAGTAACGTAATTGTCTATGTACATCCAAGGTATGCAACAGTCTTTCTCCCCTGTTCTGAGGGTTGGGGAAGAATGTAGGCAGGTGGATAGCTTGATTTAAAGATACCCTGGAGACCACCTTTGGCATAAAAGTAGGATTAGTTCTCATGGACACTCTGTCTTGATGGAAGATCAGGAAGGGCTGTACTGCCATTAATGCCTGTAGTTGAGAAACCCTTCTTGCTGAAGTGATTGCAAGCAGGAAAGCAGTTTTCCATGATAAGTACTGTAATTCAGCTGTTGCTGCTGGCTCGAAAGGAGGGAGTGTCAACTTTTCTAGCACAAAGTTCAAGTCCCATGCTGGCAATGGTGGCTTCCTAGAAGGTTTTACATTTTTAATTCCTCTCAGAACTGCCTGAGCAGAGGATGCGAGAAGAGTGGAGGATCCAGGTTGTATTCTGCTGAAATAGCTGATGCATGAATCTTAATGGAAGAATAGGACAGGCCATTGTGGAAGAGCTCTGCCAAGTATTCCAAGATGTTAGCTATGTTTACAAGTGAAACATTTTCTCCTTTTGCAGTACTCCAAATGAGATATCTTTTCCATTTTGCTGAGTAATTTTTTCTTGTTGAGGGTCTGCGAGCCTCCAAGATGATGTCTTTAACCCTTTGAGATAAATCTGGGATATTTGGTCTTATGCAATGTTCCAGGCAGCCAGCTGCAGTGTTTTCAGGTTTGGATGCAGGGTTTGGAAGTTGTTCTGTGTTAACAGTAAGGGAACTAGGGGCAGAGGCCATATTTGTTCCCGAGACATACTCCTCAGTAATGGGTACCAATGTTGCCTTGGCCAGTCTGGAGCTATCAGGATGATCCTTGGACGGTCGTCTTTGATCTTCAATAGGACCTTGTGCATCAAAGGAAGAGGTGGGAATGCATATGCTGTCAGGTTTTTCCAACTGAAAGATAGGAGTCCACTTTCCAAGCAAGTGGGTGGTAGGTCCTTGTGCAGAATTTTTCAGTTGGTGATTGTGAGGGATGCAAATAAGTCTATTTCTGGAAGTCCCCATTTCCCTGTAATGGTTTTGAAGATGTCCGGATGCAGCATCCATTCGTGGGCATCCGTGGTGGTTCTGCTTAGGATGTCTGCTAGTATGTTTTCTTTTCCTGGCACAAAAATTGCTTGTAACTGAATGTTGAAGCTCAGGGCCACATTCCAGAGGTCCATTGCCATCCGGCATAGAGGGTATGAATGTGTGCCTCCCTGTTTGTTGATGTACCACATAACTGTGGTGTTGTCCGTCCTTATCAACAGTTGACCCTGCCGAAGAAATGGTCTGAATGTCTGAATTGCCAGTTTTACTGCCAGCATTTCCTTTTGGTTTATGTGCAGGCAGCTGGTCTTGAGTCCATAAGCCTTGTATGCACTTGTCCAGCATGTGCGCCCCCCAACCGAGGTCTGAGGCGTCCGTTGTGATGGTCTGGCTTGGTTGAGTGCTGTGGAAAGGCAGTCCTTTGTTTGATTGACAGGCCTGCGCCCACCATTGGAATTCTTGCTTCAGGCATGGAATTATTGGAATTTGGGTTTCTAGGCTGTGTTTGTGCTGAGACCATAAATTCCTTAGGTACCACTGTAACTTTCTCATATGTAGTCTGGCATGTGGAATCAATATTATGCAGGATGCCATGTAACCCAGGGCTTGCAGGACTTTTCTTGTTGTTAGCTGGCTCTGCTTTGATAATGCCATGAAGTAGAGAGGGAGTTGCTCCTGTTTTTCTACGGTCAGGAATGCCATTTGTTTTGATGTGTCCAGATCTGCACCCAAGAAGGTTATCATTTGGGATGGTATCAGCCTTGACTTTTTTAAAATGACTGTGTATCCCAGGGCTTGTAGTAAATGAATGACCCTTTCCAAGTCCTTTGTTAATTTGTTTTTGTTGTCCGCTTGTAACAGGCAGTTGTCCAGGTAAGGGTAAATTTGAATTCCCTGAAGCCTGCAATGAGCAATTACTGATGCCAGGCATTTCGTGAATACTCTGGGCGCAGTAGATAAGCCAAAGGGCAATGCTGAGAATTGATAATGCTCTGATCCTGCAAGAAATCTGAGGTATCTTCTGCAATTTGGTCGTATGGGGACGTGCAGGTATGCCTCCTTGAGATCTAGAGTTACCAGCCAAGACTCCTTGCCCAGCATGGGAAGAAGTTGCTGTAGGGTCAGCATTTTGAATTTTGGAACAATGAGGTATGTGTTTAAAGCGGACAGGTCGAGTATAGGTCTCCATTGGTTTTCTTTTCTTGGTACCAGGAAGAATCTGGAGTAAAATCCTTGCCCTTGTTCCATAGATGGTACCCTTTCTACAGCTCTCATCCTTAGTAAGTGAGTTATTTGTTGTAGAGCTTCTGTCTTCTGATTTGGAGGTAGGTTTGGCATTCCTGTCTTCCTTGGTAGAGTATGGAAGTGAAACCTGTAACCTTGGTCTATTGTCTGTAAAATCCATTTGTCTCCAGTGATGTAATGCCAGTTTACTGAAAATAAGGCTAGCTTCCCGCCTAAGGGTGCTTCTAGTTGTTCCCTGGTAGGCGGTGCCAGAGCCAAGTCACTGTGATTGTCCTGTGGAAGTGGTGGTGGCTGGATCTGTGGCTGTGCCTCGCTGGTTGTTAGCCTGCCACTGACGACCCCTGTAGGCACCTCTGGATTGACCCCTGCCTCTTGAGCGCCTGTTCCTGCCTCTCGGAGCTCTGGAGGTGTCTGGAAAGGACCAATTCTTGGAAGGCCAGTTCCTGCTAAACCTTGGAGGCTGAACCTGCAAGAAATCCTTGACTGTCTGGACAGATTTTGCTTTCTCTTCCACCTTCTTCAGCACCTGTTGTGCAGGGGAGCCAAACAAATTGAGCTTATCCATGGGAGCATCTAGGAGCTTTGATTTAACATGGTCTGGTAAGGACTGCTCTTTTAACCATGCATGTCTTCTGATCACTGTACCAGTCATGGCTGATCTAAAGGAAGCCTCCAGTGCATCATAGCCACATTTTAGAGAATGATTACTGACCTGCTGAATGTTATGTACCATTTCCTGTACAGATTTTTTGTCTAATGGTTCATCCGAGGACAGTTTTTTAGTTAACTGGTCTAACATAAATTCCTGATACTGAATCATGTGGAATTGACAGTTCAAGGCCCTAGCTGAAAGAGTAGCAGAAGTGTAAACTTTTTTACCCCATCTCTCTAAGGCCCTAGATTCCCTTTCAGAGGGGAGGGGGTTTTTGGCAGAGGTAGCTGCTACAGCCTTGGGTCCCTGGGAGATAGTTTCGGGATCTGCAAAAGGGGCCTTATACAAATGATAATGTGTGTCCGGAACCCTGTAGTACCTATCGGGCTTAGCAGGGGCCGGAGGAAGACAATCAGGAGCAGTACAAGCATCATTAAATGCATCATCCACAACAGTAAGTACTGGAGGAATGGCTAAAGGCCTGTGCTGTGGCAAATGCAAAAAGGTTCTAAGCCTTTTCCTAGAGTCTGAGAAATCCTGGCCCTGCCATTGAAATTGTTCCCTCATAGCATGCAAGGTTTCCCCAAAGAAAATTCCTCAGGCGGAGAGGCAGAAGGAATGGACTCTTCTGCATCAGAGTCCTCATAAGGAGAAAAAGGGCCCTCTGGAGGGTTTGTATTATCTGATTCATCAGAGGAGTCATCTGAAGAAACTGGCTCAGGGGCTCTACTCTAGGCCTCTTCTCTGGAGGTGGGTGAGAGGCCCTGTCTGGATGTGGTTGGGATCCCCGGATCAAAGAAATGAGATCCTCTGCTAGACTAAGCATTTGTGAACTAGAGCTAGGCCTGTGAGAGGGGGTCTTAGCAGGCACAGTTTTGGAAGATTTTGCTGCTTTAGCCCTGGCAAAGGCCTTAATCGACATGGATGCAGGTGGCCTAGCAGCTCCACATGCAGGGGTAGAAATATCCAAAGGGATAGTATCAGATAAATCCTGTGAACCTGCAAGAGCGGTGTGATTTCAGTAGCAGATTCAGCCAAGCTGGATGAGGCCTCGGTAGGAGGGAAGCTTTCGGCGAAGGTAGAACCGTGGACTCGGTTTCAGCGAAACCGAGACACTCATGTTGGCTTAACCGTGGTTTCGCCGAAACCGGACCGCGATGTCGGTCCTTTTCCTTGCGCTTTTTAGATATTTGCGTAGTCGGAGTATCCGACGGCATAATGTAAGCAAAAGCGGAGCTGAAAAACTCCTCAGCAAATTCCGACCGACGTCTAAGCGTCCGTCGGTTGAAAGAAGCACAGGCTAGACAAGCTGCTACGTCGTGGACTGGGCCTAAGCAAGGTAAGCAGTAAGAGTGGAAATCTTTATGAGGTATTTGTTTCCCACAAGTTAAACAGTTATTCACTTTTTCTGACATCGTCTGAGGCAAGAAAGAGTCCCCAACGGGGTACTTAGCTTTTAGAAGTCTTCGGTAGTAGTAATCTCTGGTTCTGACCGACCGGCACTTGCGAACAGCTTCTGCTTCGGGCGCCACGCGGCAAGAAAGACTGAGGAAGATGGCGTCGGCTGATACCTTTATACCCGAAGAACTGCAGCTATGACGTCGGGTGAAGTGCGACATCAGCCGAGGCCAGACCCAGACTTTGGAATCCGGCAGACCGAAGGGCTGCCTGACGACAGGACAACCCATTTGTAAGGACTGCAGATGCATCCTTGAAGGACATCGGTAAGTGCTTGGCATTTGTAGAGGGAAGTCATTGGGACTGTTTCTTATAAGGTTGTTATTTGTCTTCTCCTCCTTTGGGGGCTGAAGCACCCCATTGTTTAGGTCTGTAGGAGCCTTGGGGCTGAGATCTGCCTCTTGGACATCTGTATCTGCCTCTTTGTGGCCTGTCTGACACCGGAAAGGACCAATTTTTTGAAGGCCAGTTTCTCCTAAACCTAGGTGGTTGAACCTGTAAGAAATCCTTTACTGTCTGCATTGATTTTGCTTTATCCTCCATTTTCTTTAACACCTCTTCTGCCTTAACACCAAACAAAGTATCATGCTGTAGTGGAGCATCCAATAATTTTACTTTAACACGTTCAGGTAAACTTTGTTCTTTCAACCAAGCATGCCGTCGAATGACAGAGCCTGTAACTGCGGCTCTACATGAAGCCTCTAATGAATCAAAACCACATTGCAGAGTATGTTTTCCCATTTGTTCAGCTGCATGCAATAAATCCTGCATTTCCTTACTGTCAGGATTTTCTGAGTTTGTAAGCATTTTCTGTTTTAACAAAGACATGAGGTACTGTTGATATTTAAGCATGTGAAACTGGCAGTTTAAAGCCCTTACAGCTAAAGTAGCAGAAGTGTAAACTTTTTTCCCCATCTATCCAGAGCTCTGGAATCCCTATCAGAGGGGATAGGGTTTTTAGCAGTGAAAGCCTTAACCCCTTTGGGACCCTGAGAAATTGTTTCTGGGTCCGCAGCAATGTTTTTGTAAAGAAATTTATGAGAGTCAGGGACCCTGTAGTACCTGTCTGGCTTGACTGGTGCAGGGGTAAAGAATCAGGAGACAGACTGGATTCAGAGAAAACATCATCGACAATATCAAGCACAGGGGGGATAGCCAGGGGCCTGTGCTGAGGCAATAAAAGAAAGTCTCTGAGCCTTTTCTTGGATTCTGAGTAATCCTGGCTCTCCCAATGGAAATGCTCCCTCATGGTGTGCAGGGTTTCCCCAAAAGAATAATCCTCAGGCAGAGAGGCTGAAGGTATAGATTCTTCTGCATCAGAGTCCTCATAAGGAGGGAGAGAATATCCCTGATCTGAAGAGGAATCAGAGGAAAAAGAAACCTGGTCAGAGGAACCATAGTCAGTGTCTTGCCTAGGCCTTTTATCAGGAGGGGGATGGGAACCCCTGATCAAAGTAATTAGGTCTTCGGCCATTTTAAGCATCTGTTTCTTTGGCATGGATGACTGTCCAGGAGAATGCTGTACTTGTTTCCTTGTCTTTAATGGTGTTTTTGACTTTGCCTTGGCTGCTGCAGTGGACTTAATAGTAAGCTTTGAAGGTCTGAAAACACTCTTAGAAGCAGATGCCTGCTCAGTGGCTCCAGACCCATCTGAGTGAATAGTTTCCGCAGGCCCAATACCTTGAGTTTCCAGAGGCCTAGGTGTCTCCACGTGGGAGTCGGACATGGCCTGTGGCTCTGAGGTAGCAAGTGTCGGGGGCTGCGAAAGCACCTCACGGCGAACCGGCAACTGGCCTAGAAGAGGCTTCGTCGTTGGTTTTGGACCTCGGATGCCTGTCCCTTTCTTTGTCTTTGCGTTTTTTATGAATTCCGTTCGTCGGTTGTTCCGATGGCATTATGTAGTTAAACCTTCATCCAAAGTAATGTAAAGCAAAATCAAACAGACGCTTAATAGTGCGTTTATTGAATCTAGCACAAAACCGACAACTAGTAACGTCGTGGTCAGGGCCTAGGCAAGGAATACAGTAACAGTGAAAGTCCTTATGAGGTATTTGCTTCCCACAAGAAATACAATTGTTAACTTTTAATGACATCAGTATGGAGCAAGAAAAAGTTTCCCCAATGGGGTACTTAGCTTTATTGAAGACTTCGGTTCTGAAACTCAATTTCGAAAATCTTAGGAGTCGGCCAACCGGCACTTGCGAATTGCTTTTGCTTCAGGCACCGCACGGCAAGAAAGACTAAAGAAATGGCGTCCGTTGCATCTTTTATACCCCTGGCGCACTGACGTCAGGGAAGAGGTGACAGCAACCGACGCCGGACCTAGACTTTTTTTGCAACTCTGGCCGATTGCAGGTAGCCTACCAGCAGGATAACCCAAGTGTAAAACTGCAACAGTGAAACACGATGAACATCCTACACCACCACCACTACTGCATGAGCACAGAGATTCCTCGACTTTGTCAATACAAATGCTCTGAAACAATTAGTCAGAGTACCCACTAGAAGGAATAACATCTTGAATTTTTTCCTTACTAACATAGGAGCATCTTGCACCATCCCTTGCATATCTTCATTATTTGTTAGGTCTGACCATAAATCAGTCTCCTTAAAATAAAACTGAAGCCAGAGATCCTTCTTTCTTCAAGACAAACTACCTACCCCTAAGTGATAAATTACCCAGTTTCAAATCCCCATCAAACCAAGTCAACTCTGCTGAATACAAAGAAATGTATATCACCACACTACACCAGCATATAACCAGTTACCTAGATGCAGCTGTACCCCACAGGAACAAGTGCAGGGCAAACCCCAGAAACAAACTCAAATGATGGAACCATAAAAACAACAACCTTTTCAACAAAAGAAAAATAATTTTGACTAAAAGTAAGAAGAGTAATTCCCAGAATTAAGAAGTCTTATCACTGAAACAAGTACACAAAACTCAGAAGTTTAATGAAATCCACCAAAGTCAAGTTTGAAGACAAAAATAGCTACTCAAGCCAAAGACAATAAGGCAATGTGCTGAGCAGACTGTGAGCGATGGTACCTACACTAAGGCTGACGATACAGCTTACCTAATGGCCAATAAAGTTAGCTCTAACTTTACTTTTCTCTCCTTCCATCTGTCCCTCAAGATAGCTGGAGGTGAGCCAGTTTCAACTCTATCACACAAGATTAAGTCCTAAAAGTGCTATCAAAAGCTAAAAATACTGAATTGATGGGTCCTGACAATATCCCTAGATTCATCTTAAATAGCATGAAACATGATTTAGCCCCACCCCTAAAAACACTGTTCAATCTCATCCTCCATATAGGTTTTGTACCAAGGGAATGGAGAACAGCTACAGTCAGTTCCCTGCATAAAAGTGGACCTTCCACAAACCCAGGCAATTACAGACACAAAAGTCTGTCCAGCCTCACACACAAAGCCATAGAAAGACTTATGGAATTAATTAATCAGGACATAAGGAACCTCCAAACACTAGACACATCTCAGTTTGGAATCATTAAGGGCGGGTCATGCTTACTCAATCTGGAGGGTTTTTTTTTAAAAAAGGCCATCAAAGCAATGAATGAAGGCAGTCCAGCTGGTGAATCTGGATATCCTGAGGCAATGTTACAACTGCCTCATGTACACAGCCCTCTCCTCCTACCACAAAACACTAACATATGCGAGAGATGCAATTATACAGCCAAACTGGAGGCTAAGGTCTGTCCACCCAAGACTGGAACAGACAGTCATGAGGAGTAAGTTAACACTTGCACCACACCTCCAGTCTCACAAAGACCTGCTAAACCAGCACTGGCAAAAAATGCACATAAATACACAAAATCATACTAGGAGGCTCTAAATAAAAACCTGCAAAAGAATCAAAGAGCTCCAAAGCAGACACCCACAAAACCTGCACCTCCCGTCACAAACCAGACAACACATAAAACACAAAATCAATGTGCCGCACAATCACAGCCCTTAAGGCGAAATAAGACACCTAACACACTAGTAATAGGTGACTCAATAGTCAGGCACACTGACGCCCCACTCACTAGGCGGTACAAGGAGAAGGTTACTGTTAGCTGCCAATCAGAAGCCAGAATCCGCCACATAACACAAGCACTGAGGTTACTCCAGAACAAGTACAAATATGACTCTGTCAGTGTTCATGTTGGTGTGAATGACCTGAAATGTACCTCCCTGGACTACATGAAAAGAGACATGGAAGAGCTCTTTGATCATGTAGTCCAGGTGGGTATGACCCCGACCCTGAGTAGCATCCTGCCCTCACCAAGAATGATACCTCAGTATAAAGAAAAAAATGATCAGTTTCAACAACTGGCTAAGCATCTGGTGTCATTCAAAGGGGATCCAGTGTCTGTCAGCCTGGGATGACATGCTTGACAAGCCGCATTGCTTCGCAAGAGATGGCTTGCACCTGTCACCCCTTGGCTTTTGAATACTGGCCAAGGCTCTTGCTGCCCCCATAATACCTTTTTTAGGCAAGGCTCAAAATTCAAACCCACCACCGTAAACAGCACAAGTAAAAAAAATTAGGGTTATGCTACTCAACGCCAGGAGTTTAAATCTCAAAATGCATGCGCTCGAAGCGCTCCTAAGTATGGAGAACGTCGAAATCTGTGCAGTAACTGAAACCTGGTGCAAGGCTCCACAGAGCACTCCAACACTGCTGGGCTACAACTCATACCACACATTTAGGCCACAGAACACAAAAGGAGGGGTGGTTCAAGGCTCCAGAGAGCACACCAGCACTACTGGGCTGCAACTCATACCACACATTTAGGCCACAGAACACAAAAGGAGGAGGTGTATCCATATTCATCAAGGATACTCACACTTCCAGGTTAGTGGCACAGCATGATACCTCTGAGATCATCCATGTGCAAACAACATTGGGCAAATCTGCAATGCAAATTGTGGCCTGCTACAGATCACCCCCCACGACCACCACTCCGCCTTTCTGGAGACACTGGGAAAATATGAAGGTCCTACCGAACACCCTGATATTGGGCGATTTCAATTACCCTACCATTAACTGGGAAAACTACTTGAGTACAAACTCCCAGGCTCAGCACTTCCTGGAATTTATCAACTCAAATGCCCTGGATCAGCTGGTAAAGTCCCCTACCAGAGGCCACAACATATTGGACCTGGTCATCACCAACATGGGCGACAGGTGTTCCGTACCAGAGGTCAACCCGTCACTGGTTAGATCAGACCATAAACTAATCACCCTGGATGTCCACACCCCATCACCACCCCCAACCAAGGAAACCACAGTGAAAAACTTTTCTAAAGCAAACTTCACCTTACTTAAGGCAGAGGTGGTAAGTTTCACAGCCCCCATGCTAAAGGATAACACTGCCCAAAATGCAGAATCCGTTACAATTGCACTCTATGAGCACCTACAAGGATGCATGGATCGTGCCATCCCTAGCAAGAAAAAGACTCACTCCCCTAAGAGAAGGAAACTAGTCTGGTGGGCCCCTGCCATAAACAGGTTATACAACAGGAGGAGGAAACTAGTTCAGAAAAAAAGCAAATCCCAAGAAGAAAAGACATCCCTGATCAGTATCAGTAATAAACTAAGGTCCTTCATAAAATCATCCAAGGCTAACTTTGAAAGAAAAATAGCCAAGGATATGAAAGATAACCACAAAAAAGAAGTTATGTTTTTAAAATAACGTTCCATGTGGAGTGTTCATCTCGCCTTTGTTCTTACACATGGGTTCGGAGCCGATCCTCGGCTCTGAGTCGGCCGCATAGCAAAGCTCTGCATCTTAGAGAAGCTCGAGACCAGGCTATATCCCACAATCCTCCCTGCCATTACTCAGATCTAGTTTGCAAGCGAACCAGACTAACAATAACCCTGAGGTGCTAAGGCTACATACTGCCACAAAAATTCAGAGACACCATCTCACTGACAAATTAACTAAAGGGTAATGAAATATACCCTATGAGGTAAGAAGTAATATATACTCGGAAGAGGTAAAGACATGTGGACCAGACTCTAGTCCTACTCGTTCTTCCAAACACGTGAGGGAGGGAAGGGGGGGAATGTAAGAACAAAGGCGAGATGAACACTCCACATGGAACGTTATGGTAAGAACATAACTTCTTTGTGTGAGAGTGTTCAATCACGCCGTTTGTTCTTACACACGGGTAGCGTCCCTAGCTCAGTCACCCTGACTGACTCATGGAAGAACATTCCTGAGCACAGTGGAACCAAAAGATGTCCTGTCTTTGGAGGCTTTGTCAACCCTATAATGAGCGATGAAAGTATGTGGTTTAGACCACGTGGCTGCTGCACAAATCGTGTCCAAAGGCAGGCGAGCTGCATGAGCCAAGGAAGTGGAAACGGACCTAGTAGAATGGCCCTTAGGTTTGGTGGGCAAGGCCTAATTTGACTTAGAATACACAAAGGCTATACAGTTAGTAAGCCATTTAGAAAGCGTACGTTTTGTAACTGCCATGCCCTTTTTATTGTCTGCAAATGCAACAAAAAGTTGATCTGTTTTTCTGTAATCTTTAGTCCTGTCCAAATAAAATCTTAGCTGTCTCTGGACATCTAACTTGTGCAGCATATATTCCAACTTGCTGGTATGGTTTTTGAAGAAGGTAGGGAGTTCAATGGACTGATTAATATTTATGACAGAACATACCTTAGGAAGGAAAGACGGGTTTGTTCATAAGGAAACTTTATCTGGGTGGAAAATTAAGTAAGGTGGTTTAATTGACAGTGCTTGCAGCTCTGACACTCTCCAAGCTGAAATAACCGCTACAAGAAAAAGAGTCTTCCACGACAAAAACTTCAGGAGGCAAGAAGAGGCTGGTTCGAAGGGTGGCAACATTAGTTGTGACAATAACAAATTTAAATTCCATGGGAATAAAGGGTCTCTGATGGGCGGTCGAAGATGAAAGGAACCTTTCATAAAAGCCTTACAAAGCCTGTGGGACATAATAGAAGAACCGTCCTCACCAACATGGAAGTTGGATATGGCCGCCAACTGTACTCTTAGTGTGGAAGTAGAGGCTCCTTCATGGAAAAGGATGGATAGAAATTCTAGAACTTTATGTAAAGGAGCAAAAAGGGGGTCGAAGTGTTGGCTAGATGCCCAGTACACAAAGCGTTTCTGTTTACTCTTGTAGAGTTTTGTAGTGGAAGCCTTATGAGAGGCAACCAAAATGCGTTGAACTGCCAGAGAAAGTAGATCAGACCTGGCTAGGCGGGGAAGTGGAGCAGCCAAGCTGCTAGTTTGAGGGATAGAAGAGACGGGTGAGGAACACCCGACGAATGTGTCAGTAGATCTGGTACTGGTTAGGATCCACGGTTCCTCTGTTTGATGGGCTCAAAGAAAGGGGAACCATACCTGTCGAGGCCAGAATGGGGCTATGAGTATAATTGTCCTTTCCAGGTTCATGGCTTTCTGAAGAAATTTGGGAATCAAGGGGGTAGGTGGAAATGCATATAGGAGACCCGGGGGCCAATCGTGTATCAGTGCGTCCCTGGGGACATCCCCTGGAGGGGGTAGAAGGGCAAAATAGCTACTGCATTTGGTATTCATCGGGGAGGCGACTAGATCGCAGCAAGGCTGGCCCCATTTGCGGAAAATTCTTTCCGCCACCTGTAGTTTGAGGGACCACTCGTGAGGTAACAGGATGGCTCTGCTTAAACTGTCCGCAATGACGTTGGATGACCCCGGGATGTGCGTTGCTATCAGAAAGCGACCCGTGGACTCTGCCCATTGCCAAATTCTCATGACCTCTCTGCATAATGGGTAAGATCTGGTTCCCCCTTGGTTGTTTATGTACCAGACTACAGACATGTTGTCTGTCTGAACTGCTACTGTTCCTAGAGGTAGGAGGGTTTGAAAGTGTTGCAACACCAAGAATACCGCCCTCATTTCCAGAACATTTATGTGCAGGTTGTACTCCATGTTGGACCATTCCCCTTGGACTGTTCTTCCCTGAAAAAGTCCCCCCCACCCTATCAGAGAAGCGTCCGTGGTTATAGTGGCTGTCGGATTCGGTAGAACAAATGGACGACCCATAGTGAGATCCTGACTGGACACCCACCATGAGAGGTCTCGCTTGCAAGAATCTGTTATCAGAATCTCGTGCGTTAGGGGTAACTGCTGGAACGACCACTGCGTGAACAGTAGCCATTGGAGGAGCCTCATGTGCAATCTCCCCATAGGAACTGCAATCAGGGACGCTGCCATGAGTCCCAAAACCTTCAACACCAATTTGGCCGGGGCTTTCCTGCATTGCAGTAGAAGAAGAACCTGTTCCTTGAGGGATGAAGCCCTTACTTGAGGGAGCTTTACCAGTGTTAAGCGCGTATCTAGGTCTGCTCCGATGAATGAAATATGCTGTGAGGGCAGTAAGGCAGATTTTTCAAAGTTTATGGAAATCCCTAGGTGGGAACAAAGGTTGACTGTATAGTCTCTGACTTGTATGAGGCGACGCTCGGTGGTGGCGGTGAGGAGCCAGTTGTCCAGATAGGGAAACACCCGGAATCCTAGACATCTCAAGTGAGACGCTACCACTGCCATGCATTTGGTGAATACCCTGGGGGCTGAGGTGAGCCGAAAGGGCAGGGCTCGAAATTGAAAATGACTGGCTCCCAGCCGGAAGCGCAGGTGATCTCTGGACGGTCTGGCCATCTTGATGTGGTAGTATGCGTCCTTGAGATCTATCGAGCACATCCAGTCGTCCTTCTGCAAAAATGGAAGGATCGATTGAAGCGTGACCATCCGGAACTTTTCCTTCTTCACGAAGGTATTGAGATTGCTGAGATCCAAAATGGGTCTCCAGTCCCCTGTCCTTTTTGGAACTAAAAAGAACCTTGAGTAAGTTCCGGATCCTTTTTGGTCCGCCGGGACTGGCTGAATGACTCTTTTTGAGCAGCTTTGAAATTTCTATTGCTGCTGGGCCTCGCAGACGGGGTGGCACATCTGGAGACCTTCTTTGTTGGGGTGGAGTTGACATAAAGGGGATTTTGTATCCTCTGGTTACAATGCTTTTTACCCAGGAGTCTGAGGTGAGAGTTAGCCAGGCCTGTGGGTATAAAGCCAAGCGACCCCCGACTGCCTCCAGAGCAGGACAGTCGGGCCCCCATTCAGGAGTGCTGGAAAGGCTTACCAGGGATAGGATCCCTGTCGCCTTGGTTCTGCGGACCCCCTCTGCCACCGGGGCGACGTCTTCCATGTCTGCCCCCCCCCTGCCTCTGGGGGGGTTTCACTCTGTGTGGCCTGGAAAGATCCCTGAGTTCTACGGAACCACATTTTTCCGCCTTGTTGCCTTTTGGGATACGGTCTAGATGGAACGGAAAAACAGACTCCGACAGCAGACAGAGTCTTTCCTTCTTGCTCACACCGAGTTAATGTCTCTTTCACTTTGGGCCCAAAAAGAGTGGCACCATCAAAGGGGGCATTGGCAAAGGAAGACTTGAAAGCTTCCGCAAATGAGCACAGCCGCATCCAGGATTGTCTTCGTAGAGCAATCGCTGAAGCTGCGTCTCTACTCGACCCTTCAGCCGCATACGAGATGAGCCTCATGGACGAGTTCACTATGGAGGTAAGGGTGTTAAGCTGTGCTGTTACCTTATCTGAAACACCAGCATCTGTGTTACCCTGGAGGGTATCTCCCAGCTCCTTGATGAGATCCCTCTGTAGACATGTAAAATGTGTCAAATAGTTTAGCGAACGCATGGAAAAAGTCGCTGAACTAAAAACGCGCTTCCCGTATCTGTCCATAGTCCTAGAATCCTTATTAGGAGGACGAACAGAAGAGGAAGACTCAGACATCTCCTTTTTAGTGGCTGCAGCCACCACCATAGCATCAACTGGGACTCCTTTGGTGAGATAAGTCTTGTCCTGGGGAGCGGTAATAAATTTGCTAGGTTTTCGAGGGACCGGTTCCACTGTGTCCGGTGTCGCCCACGCCCTTTGAGCAATCAAATCCATTAACTCATCAAAGGGCGGAGTAACCCAGGAGGTAGAAGGTTGAGCACCAAAAGCCTTCAGCAACACCGACTTGTCCTCAGTGGGGGCTAGAGACTGCCAATCACCCCTCTGTTTTAATATCTCCAAGATGTCCGCAAATGAGACATCCTCGGAGGGGGATTTTGGGGACCCCTCTGACTCATCCAAGTCAGTGTCAGAAGTTAGAGATTCCTGTGGGGAATCTAAGTGCCTCCTCTTGCACAATATTTTCCTCGGAACCTCATCGTAGGGGGATTCCGGTGAGGCCTCCGAGGAACAGGGGGCACCCTCTGGGGATGGCTGAGACAATGGTGCTCCACGCTTTGAATGTGTCATGGGAACAGAAACAGAGAGCGGCTCCTTAAGGGAGGGAGAAGACGCGTCCGATGAAGTGGTTGCCTGTGTAGGCAAAACCTTCCTCATAAGGTCAAAAACCCCTGAACCTCGGGTCGAGGACTCCCCCGGTTCCGAAGAACATGGAAGAATCCCAGACATGGGGCCCATGGGTCTCGACCCCGAGGATGGAGCAGAGCCAATCTGCGCCGAGGCCCCGAGAGGGAGAGTCGGCACCGAAAGGTCGGTACGACTCTCGGTCCCGGAACCAAGGAGAGATCGTCGACTCCACGACTCACCTATAGGTTCCGATGGAGTCGAGGTAAATGGTGTCGATCGTGCAATGGACAGTTTTGGCACCGAGGGCTCCACTATCATCGGCTCATCCTCTTCCGGCTCCGAAGACTGGATGGGTCTCAAAGGAGGACCTGTTGGAGATAAGGGAAGGCCTTCTAGTTTAGACACCAATTGTGAGGAAACTGCAATCAATTTGGAAAGGGCCGTGTTCTCCATAAGTTTCTGCACGACACGATCCACATCAGTATCGGATAATGGTCTGGAAGATCGGGTCGAAGGGGCCGAAGATGGAACCGACCAAAGGATAGAAGGTGGTGGTAGTTCCGACACCGGTTCCAAGACCTGGGGCTCAGTGAGAGATAAACGTTCGACGCTCGGCCCCGAAGTCTGTGGAACCGGCGAACGAACTTTAGAAGATGTACTCGGAGCCGATTATATGGGCTCCGACATCTTCGACCCCTTCAAGGACTTAGAAGCCTGGTCAGACTTGTCCAAGGCCTCCTGGAAAGCAGGCTTAAGAAGTCCCCTGTCAATAAGTTTCCTGCGTCTATCTGTCATGACCCTCCCACTGAAGGAATGGCAAATAGAGCAATCCTCTTGCAAGTGGAGAGGGCCAAGACAGTAGACGCAGGAAGTGTGGTTGTCAGTGATGCACATTTTCTGCCCACACTGACACCTTTTAAAACCAGACTTGGCTTTTTCAGACATAATAAGCAAATTCACTGTAAAAAGAGAAAGAATTTAACACTAGCTATAATTAAGGGAAAAAAATATAGCTATAGGTTATAGAAGGGTAGGCCCCAAAGGGAAACCTATAAAAAAACTAACTACAGTACACACACACACACTATAGTATTAGAAACTAAATTATCAATAACTATAAGAACTTCTGACAAAAAAAAGACTATCTTATCTGTCTAATAACAGTTTTCTCTGGTCCGAGCTCTCTGAACGATGTGACCCGTTGCATCGGCAAACTAGATCTGAGTAATGGCAGGGAGGATTGTGGGATATAGCCTGGTCTCGAGCTTCTTTAAGATGCAGAGCTTTGCTATGCGGCCGACTCGGAGCCGAGGATTGGCTCCGAACCCGTGTGTAAGAACAAACGGCGAGATTGAACACTCTCACATGCCTTCTTTAGCTATGTCAAGAATCTAAGTGGCAACTCGCAGATATGCTCCGAGTTAGTGCAAAATAGCACAAAATATACTGAACCTACTGATATTGCCAACATCCTGGCAGATAGATTCAGTGCAAACTTCACCTCCCTCCCTCTCACCTTCAAAAGGGCCCACAACAATACCAGAAAAGTGTAGTGTCCTGGAAATCACAAAAGCACAGGTGAAAACAGCCTTTTCAAAAGCCAAAAACACAGCATCAGTGGGGCCAGATGGTGTCCCAGGCTGCGTCTTGCATGAACTACAGAATGAACTAACCCCCCACCTAAACACGCTGCTCAACCTCAGCCTCTCCACAAGCTACGTGCCCATAGAATGGCGCATAGCAACAGTTATTCCGCTCCACAAAGGAGGGGCCACAACTGACCCTGGTAACTATCGCCCCATAAGCCTGACTAGCCTGGTCTGCAAGGCTATGGAGCGCATCATCATGGAACTCATTAACAAAGACATTGGGAACCTCCAAACACTTGACCCAACCCAGTTTGGCTTTGTTAAGGGCAGATCATGCCTACTAAACCTGGTTGACTTCTTCGAGACAGTCACCCAGGCCATAGACAAGGGAAAGGTGGTTCACACAGCCTACCTTGATCTCGCCAAGGCGTTCGACACAATTTCTCACTTGGATATTATAGAAAAACTCACCAGCCTGAATATAACCCCCTACGTCACAAGATGGGTTGCCAATTGGCTTACAGACAGAACTCACATGGTAAGAATAGCGGGCTCCAGGTCTGACACTAAACCAGTCACAAGTTGTGTCCCGTAAGGCTCGGTTCTGGGACCCCTACTGTTCGGCATATATTTCTCAGAAGTACAGAAAAATACAGGACTATGGCGAACCAAGTTCGCCGATGACTGCAAACTGGGAGCCATAACTGACTCTCCGGCTGACATGGACATCCTTCAAAAAAGCCTTACTGAGACAGACACCTGGTGTCAAAGTCATGGCCTCAAGCTAAATGCAATAAAAATGCATAGTCATCCCATTTGGGAAAAACAAAACACCCACAAATTACCATATAGGCGGCAGCCCCCTTAATACAGAAGAGGTAATAAGAGATCTGGGGACCCAGGTAGATAGTAATCTCTCCTCTGACAATCATATTGCCAAAGTAGTTAAGAAATCCTTCTATGTGGCCCATCTAATTACTAAGAGGTTAGCATCTAGAAATAAAGAGGTTATAGTGCCCCTCTACTCGTCACTCATCAGACCCATCATACAGTACAATGCCCCATTTGGGATGTACCTCACAAGACACTTCCAACAGTTGGAAAGACCACAAAAGCATCTCACCAAGAGGATTACTGGCCCCAAACATATGTCCTATGTAGCCCGTCTGAAAAAACTCCAGCGGTACTCAGTGGCATATCGCTTACTCAGAGGTGATCTCTGCCTGACTTACAAAGCCATGTCCAACTCAGAATTGATGGAAATGCTCCACCTAAAAAAATCCAAGTATCTGCAAGCCACGCGCTCTAGTGAACTAAACCTCACCACAACAATAAATAGAACATGCTGGAGGGATAGATTCCTGTCACAGAGACTCCCCATGCTTTGGAATAAAATTCCTAACTATATTAGGCAGAGCCCCTCACTAGCACTCTTCAAGAGAAGCCTTGACAAGTGGATGGATAAAAGAAAATACACCCCTGGGATCACTTCATTGGCTCTGCTTGACAGAGGCTCAGTTAATTAATCAATGGGCGGCGAAAGCTGACACACTCTGGCAAGGCTTAAAAATGCCCTCGGGCAGATAGCCTAGTACGTACCTATGAACCTAAATGGTATATACTGTATATCTCGACTTGGTCAAAGCTTTTCACACAATTTCCCACTCAGACATAGTAGAAACGCTGAATAACCTGGGAATAAACTTCTATGGCATCTGTTGGATGTCCAACTGGACACAGATCAGACTCATAATCAAAATAGGAGACCAGTCACCAGTGGAGTCCTCAAGTGCTCTGTGCTGGACCTCTCCTGTTTCACATCTACTTTTCTGAAGGAAAAATCAATACTGAAGAGATACAGCTGACTAGGTCTGCAGATGACTACAAGTTAGAAACAGTCATTGAAGCTGTAAATGACTTAACCATCCTGGTATCAAAATCATGGTCTGATTGTATCCACTGGAAAGTCATCTACCCCAGGAAACTATCACAGTGACAATATGCCCTTACGAGCTAATCCAGTTGTTAGAGATATGGGAACTTGTATGGACAGTGACTTAACTTTTGACCAACAAGCATCTATGGGTCACAACTGATAATGCAAAAAAATGTGTTTAAAAAAAAAAGACATAAAAAGGAAGTGTTTAAAGTAAGTGTTGTAAGAAAGTCCTGTATTGCACAGCTTAGTGTCTAGATCTAGGGATGTCATTGCCCCCCTTTACTAAGCCTTC
The DNA here is from genome assembly GCF_019279795.1 of Protopterus annectens. Taxonomy (NCBI): domain Eukaryota; kingdom Metazoa; phylum Chordata; order Ceratodontiformes; family Protopteridae; genus Protopterus; species Protopterus annectens. The sequence goes on from NC_056733.1 coordinate 1,600,492,526, forward strand.
ATAAAGCCAGTCATTGAATATAATGCCCTCTTTGGCATGTATCTTTCCAAACAAATGCAACAACTAGAACGCCCGCAAGAAAAAAACTTACTAAAATGATCCAAGGCCTGAATAATATGTCCTGCATGGACCAGCTCAAAGCCCTATCACTATCCTACAGACTGCTAACAGGTGACCTGTGTCTGGCATACAAAACATCCTCCATCCCATTACTATGGATTTACTGCACATCAGCAAGTCAAATGTTATCAGAAATGCTCGGTCTAGGGATCTAAACCTCTTTTTCAACATAAAAAGAATGGTTTGTAGGGTCAGGTCATTTCACAAAGGGTACTGCTGCTGTAGAACACACTTCCCATCAACATAAAACAAAGTTTATCCCTGTCCATTCTGAAGCAAAACTTAGATCTATGGATGGGAAACAGAAACTTTAATACCAGGACTGTCCCCTGTACTAGTAATAAACAGATGGAGCGCCTAAATGTTTTATCTCATGCACAGGTCCCCTCAAATTATCTATGTTATGATTTTAGTTATTCTCATTAGGGGTAATATATAATAATTGACCATGGGATGGTTAGAGACAATCTATAACCAAATGGGATATGTTATTTCAAGCACAAAAAGGGAAACTGGCCAAGCATAAAATAGCCTGCAAAGGCAGTTAGCCTAGTACTCACCTATAACCTTCAAAAAGCAATCACTGGTACTAAACACTTTGTGAATATCCTTGGTGCTGAGGACAAACCAAAGATGAAAGAAGAAAAGTGAAAATGTGAACCAAAACCAAAAACAATCTTAATAAAGCATCTTAAATCTCTGAAAATGGGTATATGTCGACATGCACCTTTTAAAGCCAGAGGTACCGAGAATCTTAGAGGAGGAATAAGGGGGAAAAAGACTGCAAGGACAGCAATTTTAAGTTTGGAATTCAGAAGTGGAGATTTAAGAAACACGTGCAAAACGGTTCTCCTGGTTTCCTCCTTTTTGGGAATTAGAATGTTTATTGAATACAATCAATTTCCTTTTTCATCCTCTGGTATAAGTTCTGTTTCTCCCTGGGACAACACAGGAGCCATAATGGGAGAAAATAGGTGAATTTTACTTTAAGGATAGGGACGAATTTAGATTTTTGGAGGGAAGGACTCATTGTCACCTCTACCAGTTTTGAACAATTTATATATAAAAAATGCAGTATCTGTAAGATACGACAACTTTTATTACAAAAGTGCCTCCAATTAGCACTTTTGTCTCCTCACTCAGAGGCTTTCTTCAGACTGAGGCCATAATACTCCATGTAACACACAAATACTCACAACCCTCACATGATGCTATCACATGGTCTCAATAAAAACAGTTACTACTACTAAAATCCACATTTCAGTGTTTTAACCCTTTCCTTCTCAAATGCATAACAAATTCCTCTCGGTTGTTTAACCCTGGTGGGAAGCATGCATTTAGCTTCACTAGCCAGCAATATTCCAGCCAGCCTAACTCTTCCTCTACATTTATAATGTTCCTATTACTTTTTAAAACTTCTAAGACTAAACATTTAAAATTAGCAAGCAGCAGTAAAGACCTACAAATCTATGGTAATCCAAGGAATAGTGAATAAAAAATTATCGAAAATATCAAGAAAAAAGTTATACTTAGCCTGAGCTAGCAGACGAACTCTCAATCTGTTTAGCAGCAAATGAGATCTGAGAATGGTTCCAGTGCATGCTGGGATAGGGAGATAGCCAGGAGCTGGCAGTGGGTCTGCAAGCTAGAAAATAAAGGCCGACATGGATCCAAACCCAATCATTAAGAATGAAGGCGAGATAGGACAACATCACATCATATGTTTTGGGAGTGTAGGGATTTGCCAGTTTTTAAAAATTCCCTACAGAGTATTCTGTCAGAAATATTGGGAAAGCAACTGGGTGCAACTAAGGAAATTATTATTTTGAGCTGGAACGCAGGATCTGAATTGCCTAGACATAGTAAGACCTTGTTATGTTTAATTCAGGTGACTGCCTTAGTAGAAAATGAAAATCAAAGTCTAAACCAACTGTATTTGAAGTATTGAATATTGCAATATAGACAGAAGATCTAGAAGTGGAATATTTTAAAAGGGGACGGAGCAAATTACATATAAATAAATGGAAATGGTGTGGAATTTACTAAAAAAGGAAAATGAAACCAAAAAAAAAAAGAGGAGGAAAATTATAACTTCTGAAATGAAGACATTTCCCCAGTGCGTGCAATATGAGAATGTATTGAACAAACACTTACAAAATTAGTTTATTGGTTGCAAGCTCGTCAGGGTGTTTTCTCACAGCTACTAAAAAATTAACATTTAACTAAATGCATGCAAGTAGTTTTCAAGAGATTAGACATCAACATAGGTAAGTACTAGGCTAGCTGTCTTTTAAGACCATTTTAAGCCTAACCAATTTCCCTTTTTGTGTTCAAATTAACCTGTCCCATTTGGATAGATAATGACCTTACCCGTCCCATGGTTAATAATTATATACTACCCCAATGAGAATAACTGGGGTCATTCCATAGATAATTTGTGGAGACATGCACGGAATAAAGCATTCAGGAGCTGCCTCTGTCCATTAGTAGTACAGGAGGCAGTCCTAGGGCAACTTTTTTGTCTTCCTTCCACAGATCAAAGTAGGGCTTGAATATGGATATGGATGAACTTTGTTTCAGAACAGCAGTATCCTCTGCCAGACATATCTGTCCCTCCAAACTATTCTATTGATGCTGTACAAGAGATTTAGATCCCTAGGCAGAGCATTTCATATGCCATTTGAATTGCTGATGTGCAGTAAATCCATCAGGATTGGGTTGGAAGACGCCTTGCATGCCAGACAAAGGTCACCCCTTAGAAGTTTGTAGGATACAGGGCTTTGAGTTGGTCCATGTAAAACATGCTGTTTAGCCTTGCATCCTTTCAGCATGGCATCTCTGTGGGTGTTCCAGTTTTTACATGTGTATGGACAGATACGTGCCAAAGAGGAACTTACATTCAATGACTGGCCAAATGAGGGCCGAATAAAAACTACATTCCTAGATCTAGATACAATCCAATTGTTTATAAGCTGTGCAATACAGAATGGCTTTCATACAACAATGGACACATGTTGGTCAAACGTTAGGTCACTGTTCACCCAAGTTCCCAAATCCAGAACGATTGGGTCCACTCTTGGGAATGTATTGATAATGTGGTAGTTCCCTGGGATAGATGACTTCCCAAAGAATACAGTAATGCATTTTTTTGACATTTAGTTTCAGTCTATGCTTTTGCCACCACTTATCTGGGACAAACCTTCTGGATGGCTAAGTCATTTGGGGATTCAATAACACTCCTAGCTTCTGTCAGAGCCCTTTGGTACTGACTTTTACTTCAGAAAAGTAGAAGCAACAGGAGAGGTCGCAGGAGAGAACCCTTGGAGAGTCCGCTAGTGACTGGTTTCTTTGTGGAGGCAACCTCCTCTATCCTGCATCCTATCTGTGAGAATCTGACAATCCAGCAGATGACATAGTGATTTATTTCTGGTTTATTTTGCTTTATGACTATGTCTGAGTGGGGAAATGTTTCAGAAGTTTTGGCCAGGCAGAGGTATGCAGTTTGCACAGTTCTGCTTTCATCCATTGCTTGGATGATCTTTTCAGAACAATCCACGAGGCTGAGTAAGCATGACCTGCCCTCGATAAATTCAAACTGAGACAGGTCCAATGTTTAAAGCTACCCTCTGTGCTGACTGATTAGTTCCATTAAAAGTCTTTCCATGGCTTTGCAAATGAGGTTGGTCAGACTTACAGGTCCCTAATTGCCTGGGTCTGTGGAAGTTCCTCCTTTTTGCATGGGAATATGCAACAAAGGTATATTAGCTTTAGAATAAGTAAAGGAGAAACTGTGCATTGTGGCGAGATTAACCTTAGCCAATTTATAGGTAAAGCCTGTATGAGCACTACTTAACAGGCACATTAACATATAGATGGAAGGGTTGTAATTCTTTACTTATTTTAAATTGTACATAGTTCTGTGTGATATGCATACATTAGAAAGGGAATGGGGAGAGTATTATTGATTACAATATTTGAAAAAGGGGGGAAAAAGAGTTTTAAAACAGATGCCAAGTTGTTAATAAAATGCACCTGCCAACTGCAACTGTGTTTATATAAGCATTCAGTTGGAATGTTATGTGCAAAAGAAAGGTCAGGTATTATTAGTGCAGGAATGTTTACTTTTTAGAATAGCTGCACTGTCAAAATCAACATAAAATGTATACAGCCTTACTGAGACAAATAAATGGTGAAGAGGAATGAACTGTATTAAGAGTGCAGGGTACAAATAGCAATGCTACAGTTTGCATGTTTGGACAGGAATGAGTATGTGAATGTACTGAGACAAGTGTTTAAGGTAAGATACGTAGCAGAATATCAGGAACAAAGGAAGACGGCCAAGGAATCAAACGTGCGACAAGAAAAACATAGCAATGGTAGATATGTGGCAGTGAAGAGTTACTGGTAAGGGAGAAGGATGACTTTGGCATAAGTTTATATTTCCCCCTAACGTGACAATGGTTAAGCCAAGAAGTGTTTTTTTTTTTTTTTTTTCTTTGGGGGGGGGGGGGTGGAATAATACATTTTCAACAAGACATAAATAAGTGGTGTCTGGACTTTGAGAGCGTATCAGGGGACCTAGAAGGCAAGTTATAAACTACAGAAGAAAGTTTTTAAAGAACAATAAGAAAACATTTGGTATGGAGGATACTATTTCAGTAGTAAGAGCTCAAACAGAATGCATCCATTAATCCCAGGGCAAAGCAACTGGATTAAGATACAGATGCAGGGTACTGGACACATTACAGCATCACAAGCTACGCTGTCATCTTTATTTACTTAAATCTTCTCACATTCAGAATCGTACAATGTATACAGAAGGTGGCAATGTTTTGTGGATGGGGAGGAAGCATGTTGTCTATGACGCCACAGGTCAGTTAACATGTCATCACTGAATGATCAGTGATACGGTTTGAGGCTGTGCATGTGAACAGCAGCAGCACATTTTTTTTTCCTAAGGGTGGGCAGGCTTTGAAACTAAGGGACAGCTATGTGACCGATAATATAGCTTTGGGGAGGGCTGCTGTGTTTCTGAAAGTAACAAGTTGAAGCACACTACTATGGCTGCTAAATCTGTCACAACCTCATAAATCAAAGGTGGTATACTGTCTCAAAAGTGTCTCATTCCACTGTGACATTATGTGCATCAAAACAAGTGAAGTTGCAGAGAAACATAATGAAGACTCAACCAATGTTCTGGCTTTCAAGTTATTTTTTCATTCACATCCAACATAAAAATATCTTCAGTGAGTTCACAGCAAACATGCAATGCATTTTTTTCCACATGAGTAAATACACACTTCATTAAGGTCATAACTATATTCTATTTTTATAAGATAGCTAAAACCGGTACTTCTTTGGCCCTGAACGTGATGTCTTCCAGCATTTGAAATGGGGTCTATGTTAAATCATCGAATGCTTAAAAAAGCGAACGATGATTTATCGAACCCATGTAAGCGAAAACTTACAACCTCGAAGGCTTAGAACAGCGATTTCGCAGTGCCACAAAAAAAAAAAAAAAATTTAAAACACTACATAAAGTGGGGGGTTTCGCCCCCCCAAACCCCCCTACTTAAATATACCAATTCCGAGATCGCACTACAGTTATGAAAATGGCAAAGTAATGGAAGCACCCAAGCGATTTCTTTCCCAGGGAAAGAATTCGCTTATATGCCATTTCGCTATTTTGCTTTTTTGTGCTTTCAAGTTCGATCAAGACACATTTGAAAGAATGCGTCTTCAATCGTTTAATAGGTACCCCTTGAATGGTACTGCAAAAAGGGAACTCATTACAGGGAGTTGTGACCTGACACTCAGAAATTAATATCCACCTACTATATTATCTCTGTGCCAAAAGCATAATATAAAGCTGAATATCCATATTTGCTGCTTTAAAACATGTTGTTAACCTCTTTCAAAGATGTAACCCTGTACCCATAAGTTCCATATTTTTTTTTTTGGGGGGGGGGGGGTCAACTGGCTCCAAGAAAGTCAAGAAATACCAGACCCAGTCCCCAGTGTAAAAAAGGTTTGACAAGCATGGAGTGACACATATGAAGACAGGCATATTATTAAAATGCTGCAACACATCTGTTGATTGTCTTATTTAATTAACTAGTTTATAGGTTAATAATTCTTACTTACGATGAATAAGTGGCTTGGATGCATTTCCAAAAAGAATATGCTGGATGAAGAAACAACTTTCCCATGCATTTAACTGAAGTAATAATTGTTGCTATTTAACTTGCTTTCTCGGTCCCCTTGTAAGAATGTTGTCAAGGTGTTAAGGGTATACATGTTTCAAAATATATGCAAGGTTAAATTATGTCAATTACTATACAGTGATGTGTAGACTGAGTGAGGTAGTCTCTGCGTTGAGAACCATCAGACACTGAACATTAAGTTCTGGACTACTCTTTAATTTAAGGAAGATGGAATATTGTAGTCTCGGAGAGAAGCAAGAGAAGGATGTTGAGCTGTACGTCACAAAAAGGAAAGTTAGTGGTTGGACTGCTGAGGCAATGGCCTTATGGATATACTCTGTCAGTTATGACACAATAACAGCCAAGACACACCAACTGACAATTGGAAGCATTTCATTACCATCCAAGGCAAATGTGTTTAAGATGGTTTACTATCAAATGACTGAAAATCAAAAGACTAAAAATTCAAAATACTGAATGACTGAATTTGCCCCTTCTCCACTGTTGTGCGATCTTGGAGTTGGTATATACAGTTAGCAGGGGGTGTGAGGGGCACAGTCCCCCACATGAGGGGAGCTTGCCTTTTTCATTAAAAACTGTATTCAGTATTTTGAATTTTCACTCTTTTTGGGATTCAGTCATTTGATAGTAAACCTTTTAAAATAATAATGACAGTAGTATTCAGGCTTTGGGCTCATCTACCTCAATTCTAGACACCTAAAGGAAATCCATAGGTTGGTGGGAATCTTCATTTTGCAAAAAAAAAAACCCAAAAAAAAACCCAAGGTAATATTACAATGAGCTCAAACCCTTTAAAATGGAAAAGGGGACTAAGTTCTTAAAAACAGTGCTTACCAAGTGGCCATGTCAGTTCAAGTTTTAGCCTGGATAAAATCTATGCGGAGGTGATTGCAAAGGAGTTTTTGTAATGGAACAGGGAGCATCCCTTGTAGCATGAATTCCTCATTTACTCTTCCCTGGACAATAGTGTTCTGAGTAAACTTCTGCTAATTACAGAAGTAGAATAACATGTTGTTTCTTCCATCTCCCCTCCCTCGAGTTTAAAAATAATAAAAAACAGACCTTTCTGACATAGGATCAGATGTAGCTGGTGACACTACACCTACTGTAAAAGTTTTTCCCCCCTGGATCTCAAATGCTTCAAAATAAAGAGAAAAAGAGAATTAACTGTAATTCTCCCTCAGCATTTCTGCCTTGAGATCATACACCTTGTCCAATGGATACATTACAAAGATAATACAACTCTTTCAGTGCACAAAACAGATGGATGTAATAGATCAAAACGGTTGATTAATGGTAGAAATGCAAAAGAATCAACTCTCCTACAACACATTTCTAAATCAGAAGCAGGTTAAAGATATGGAAAAGGCTGTCCCGTCTCAGTCTCATCAGAAATCATAACTAAAAGTGAAAGTAGTGGAAATCAAACAAAACCTAAGCCATATAGAAGACACACTAGAGTATGCAGAAGCTAAATTCATACATAATGAAGACCAAAGGAGGCATAAAAAAGTTATGTACCATAACAGTCCATTTGTACTGTCGACTTTTCATTTCTCCTCACATATGGGTTCAGATCTGACTCTGCTTTTACTAACCTCATGGCAAACAAAAAGCTCTTGGGCACCTCCCCTTACCCACAACACACCTCTTCCTGTTACCTCAGATCTGGTTTGCTATGATTATTTCCAGACAGAAAATATGGATAAAATTTTTATATGAAAAAGCTATAAAGGAGACCATTTTTGGAGTACGGAGAAGAAAACATGGCCATAAATTAAGTTTCCTGTTCTACCATAAGCAAAAGGTTGGGGGCTTGGAGGGAGGGGTTGTGAGTAGAAATGAAAAAATGACAATACAGATGCAACATTACTGCCAATTTTTCATTTTGTCCTCACATATGAGTCCCAACAACCTTTACCCTGGGTGGACTCATGGAAGAATGTTCCTCAGAATCATCGAACCAAAGGATGCTCTTCCCCTGGATACCAAATCCAACTTGTAAATGAGTGATAAAGGTATGATGATTTGCCCAAGTGGCCGCTGCACACATTTCAGCCATGGATGCATTAGCCTGAAAAACTGTCAAAGTGCCCATGGTCCTGGTTAAGTGAGCTCAAACAGGTCTGGGAAGATCTACACATTGTTTGGTGTAGACAAAAGCAATTAAATCACACAGACATTTTGCTAGAGTAACCTTGGACATTGGTAGGCCCTTCCTAGGGCCTGAGAAGGAGTGAACAATTGATCAGTCTTCCTCAATTCTTTTCTCCTGTGCAGGCAAAAATGTAATTGCCTATGGACATCCAAGAAATGTAGTATGTATTCACCTTTATTACTGAAGTTAGGGAAGAAAATGGGCAAGTTAATGGTATGACTGCTATTAGTCTCAGAAACAACTTTAGGTAAAAAGGAAGGGTAGTTATGTTCAAAGAGACCCCATCTTTATGGAAAATCAGGTAAGGAGGTTGGGAAGATAAGGCCTGAATTAATTTCTGTTATTCTTATTCCCGATATAATCGCTACTAGGAAGATGGTCTTCCAAGACAGAAATTTTATATCACATGTCACTTTGGCTTTAAAAGGGGGTTGGACGATAAGATGCTACACCAATTTTAGGTCCCATGGAGGACAGGGATCCTTGTGAGGTGGCCTTAGTAACAGAGTCCCTTTCAAGAAGGCCTTGCAAAGCTTGTTGAAAATCATTGACAAGTTATCCTTCCCAATGTGAATAACAGAGATAGCTGCTAACTGCAGTTTAATTGTAGAGGCAGCTGTCCAATTTTCAAAGAGGTGAGACAAAAATTCTAGGACGGAGTGAACAGGTGCTGAGAAAGGATCTAAATCATGTAACAGAAGGTCTGGAGTGGGTTCAAGAATCCAAGGTCTTTTCCATAAGTGAGGCCAAAGGAAGGGAAACCAGATTTGTTGATGCCAAAATGGAGCAATGAGGATTACTGCTCTCTTCAACCTTTTTCTTTTCTTGAGAAATTTGGGAATCAAGGGGGTAGGGGAAAAGAAGTACAGGAGACGGGAAGGCCAATTGTGTATGAGAGCATCCCTCACAGATTCCCCCTAGGGAATTGGGGCAAAGTAGCTGCAGATTTGTTGTTCAGAGAGGATGCAAAGAGGTCACACCAGGGTTGGCCCCATCTGCAGAAAATTTCTTCCATTACTTTCTGATTGAGGGACCAATCGTGAGGCATGAGAATGGATCTGCTCAACTTGTCCACATTCATGCTGGACTTTCTCAGAATGTGCATTGCTACAAGAAAGCAGATGGATGAGACTGCCCACTGCCACACTCTGAGAGCTTCTCGACACAGGGGGTATGATCTGGTTCCACTTTGCTTGTTTATGTACCAAACCACAGACATGTTTTCTGACTGAATCTCCACTGTTCCCAGAGGAAGAGCAACCTGAAAAGCCTGCAACGTTAGGAGCACTGTTCTCATCTCCAGGACATTTATGTGTAAATTGGCCTTGTCAGTAGACCATGTGCCTTGAACTACCTTCCCCAGATAATGCCCCACCCTCCCCCATCCAGGAAGCATCCATGGTCACCGTGGCCTGAGGTTGAGGGGGGAAGTACAGTTGTGTACACTTACAATAAATGTAGATGTTCGAGTGTATTCACTGTTGCAGTCCTAACCAATGGGTTATCTGGCTCCCAGTAGCCCTCGATCAGCCAGAATGCCAAAGGTAAGTAAATATGACATTGGCTGTCGTCAGTTGTAAAGGATATAAGGACGTCCGATACAAAAGGAGGCAGCCAACGTCACTTCCTCCGTCTTTCTTGCCATAACAGTCAGGAGTCCCCAGAAAACAAGGCTTAAGCCAAACGAAACTTTGGCAAATAAAACCAGATTCAGCCTGTACCTTAGAAAAGGAGAACAGGAAAGGACCAACATAGGGGGAAGAATGGAGGGAAACCAGGACTGCAACGGTGAATAGACTCGAACATCTACATTTATGGTAAGTGTACACAACTGTACTATGTTCATCATGTCTCACTGTTGCAGTCCTAACCAATGGGTTGATTACCAAAGTCCAGAGGAAAAGGAGGAGGCACCAACAGAATCAAGGACTGGAGAGAATGCCCTGCAGAACAGCAGTGGCAAACCCTGCCCTGGCTCTAGAAAACAAAGCCAAATTATAATGCATTGTGAAAGTGTGAACAGAAGACCATGTGGCAGCCTCTAAAATGTCTTTAGTAGGGACACCCCTTAAAAGGCTGCAGAAGTGGAAGCTGCTCTTGTGGAGTGGGTCCTAACCCCTTGAGGAGGAACCTTGCCATGAAAGGAATAACAGAAAGTAATACAATGTGCAATCCACTTAGAAATGGTTTGCTTAGAGATAGCTTTGCCCTGAGCTCCAGGGGCAAAACTGACCAATAACTGTGCTGATTTTCGAAGGTCTTTAGTCCTGTCCAGGTAAAACCTGAGAAGTTTGTACACATCAAGAGAATGAAGGATCCTTTCAGCTCTATTTCGAGGATTAGGAAAAAGTAGGAAGGTATATGGACTGATTAAGAGTCAGGCTAGAAACCACCTTAGGCATAAAAGAGGGATTTGGTTCTCAGAGAGACACTATCTGCATGCAAAATAAGAAAAGGCTCCACAGCCAAAGCTTGCAGCTCCGAAACCCTCCTCGTTGAAGTTATAGTCAAAAGGAAGGCAGTCTTCCAAGAGAGAAACTTTAAATCTGCAGTGGCAACTGGCTCAAAAGGAAGAAGAGTGAGTTTCTCTAGAACAAAATTAAGATCCCAGGCTGGAATAGGTGCACTTCTGGGAGGTTTTAAGTTGCAAGCACCTATGAGAAACATTTTCATCAGGGGATGAGAGAAAATGGGTTGTTCAAAAGAACAAAAAGCAGAAATGGCTGAAGCATGATCTTGATAGAGGAAAATGAAAGACCACCCTGAAGCAAATCAGCCAAGTATCCCAGAGGAAGAGTAGGCTGAGAAGAAGATTCCCCTCTAGCCTGCATCCAATGAGAGAAACTTTCCCATTTGCCAGCTTAGGACTTCCTAGTGCTAGGCCTCCTGGCCTCCTGAAGTACACTGACCACCTGCTGGGAAAGGGAAAAAGAAATGGATTGATTCATACAATGAGCCATGCTGCCAAATGGAGAGACTGAAGATGAGGATGTAGAATGTTTCCCACTTCCTGAACCAAAAGATCTGGTTTCAGAGGAAGACGCCAAGGAGGAAATTGAGAGACTGTGAAGCAGTGGATACCAATGCTGTCTGGGCCAGTTTGGAGCTATGGGAACAGTCCTTGGTCTTTCGTCCCTTATCTTCAATAATACTCTGGGAAGAAGAAGAGGATAGAAGGCATAAACTGACAGAAGCGTCCAAGGGAAGGACAGAGCATCCACTCTCCAGGCCTTGCTGTGATGCTGTCTGGTGCAAAAAAGTGGTAGAAGGTGGTTGTCTGGGGCGGAGAAAAGATCCACATGAGGAGTGGCCCAACATTGTATGATGCTGTAAAAGAATGCTCTGTTCAGTTGCCACTCATGAGGATCCAGGGCCTGTCTGCTCAACTGGGCTGCCAAAACATCGAGTCTCCCTGGAAGAAACTGAGCTAGGAGATGCAGGCCCAAGGATGCTGCTATGTACCAGTGAATCATGCTCTGTCTAAATAGGGGGTAAGAATGAGTCCCTCTCTGTTTATTGATGTACCACATGACTGTGGTGTTGTCTGTCCTGACAAGCAGAGTTCCTTGAGAAAGAATATGCTTGAAAGCTAGTAAGGCTTGCTGAACTGCCATCAACTCCTTTAGGCTATGTGCAGGCACATCTGCTGGGCGTTCCAACGTCCCTGTATGCATCTACCATCCAGGTGAGCTCCCCAGGTGTAGTCCGATGCATCCGTGGTAAGAACTTGAATGGCAGGAGGTGGATGAAAAGGCATGCCCTTGTTTTTTATAGACATGCTGTCGCCCACTATAGAAACTCTGTCTACAGACATGGAAGCAGAGAAATTATTATATCCAGGTCATGTGTGTGTTGACACCAAAGGTTCTTGAGGTACCACTGCAATTTCCTCATATGCAGTCTTGCATATGGAATCATGAGAATGCAAGAGGCCATGTATCCCAGAGCTTGCAGGTATTTCCTTGCAGAGAGCTGGGACAGGCTCGCCAAATCCTTGAAGTAAACTGAAAGAGTTGCCTGCTTCTTCTGGGTGAGATATATCATATGGGCGACTGTGTTCAGACTCACTCCCAGGAATGTTATCTCCTTGGATGACACCATTTTTGATTTTTCCACATTGAGAGTGTAACCCAGAGAAGAGAGAAAAATCTTTACAAATTCCAGATCCTTTAACAGCTGTTCTTGAGAACTTGCTTGAATTAGACAGTCGTCCAAGTATAGATAAATTTGAATTTTCTTCTGCCTGCAAAAAAGCAATGACTGGAGCTAGGCACTTCATGAAAACTCTGGGAGCAGTAGATAAGCCAATGGGCAGCGCACAGAATTGATAATGTTGCTTGCCCACTCTGAAACAAAGGTAATGCCTGCAACTTTCCCTGATAGGGATGTGCAGATAAGCTTCTTTGAGATCCAAAGTTGCTAGCCAGGAGTCCCTGTCTAACATTGGTAGCAACTGATGCAGAGTGAGCATTTTGAACTTTGGAATTACCAAAAAAAGAGTTCAGAATGGATAGATCTAGGATAGGACGTCAGGTGCCTTCTTTTTTTGGAACTACGAAAAGTCTGGAATAGAAGCCCTGACCTACCTGCTGAGCAGGAACTGATTCTACTGCTCCCAGATGTAACAGAGACAAAATTTGCTTTTCTACTTCTGCCCTTTGGTTTGGAGGAGTGTCCGGGAATCCTTTGGGTACTGGAAAGGTGTGTAAAGAAAACCTGTGACCTAGGGATACAGTTCTGAGTACCCATCTGTCGTCCGTGATGGTGGCCCAGACATTTGCTAAAAAGGCCAACCTTCCCCCTAAAGAATTCTCCAGTCATGCAGGAACAGGCAGAAGTTGGACAGAGTCATTGAGAATGTTTGGATTGAGATGTAGGCTTAGAACTACTTGCCTTGGAAGTGGAAGCATGCCAACGTGTATACCTTTGATGGGTAGCCACCTGCCCCCTGGAAGATTTGTAACATCTAGTCCCAGAGCAGTTCTGTCTGCTGGTATCAGGAAACATCCAACTCTTAGAAAGGTAATTCCTGCTGAAACGAGGAGGTTGAACTTGCAGAAAGTCTAACTGTTTGCATAGACTTGGCCTTATCCTCCAACTTTTTGAGCACTTCCTCTGCTTTGCTGCCAAAAAGACTGTCCTTATGTAAAGGTACATCTAAAAGCTTAGACTTGACAGGTTCTGGAAGGGGCTGCTCCCTGAGCCAAGCATGCCTTCTGAGAACAGATCCAGTAGCTGTAGCCCTGCAGGAGGCTTCTAGAATGTCAAAACCACAATGTAAAGAATGTTTATTGACAAGACTGGCAGAATTCAGCAAATCCTGCATATCCTTGCTCTCTGCCAAAAGAGGCACACTTGCAATCTTTGACTTAATAGCCTCCAAGGTGTGCAGCTGATACTTAAGCATTTGAAAAAGGCAATTAGTACACCTAATAGCAAGAGCGGCAGAGGTATAAACTTTTTTACCCCACCTATCTAGGTTCTTAGATTCCCTATCGGAAGGAACAGGATTTTTGGTAACAGTGGTTTTAATTCCTTTAGGCCCTTGAGAAATAACCTCTGGGTCAGCTAGCAGATTCCTAAAAAGAAACAAATGAGAATCAGGGTCTCTATAGTACCTGTCAAGTTTGCTGGGAGCAGGAGGAACTGAATTTGGAGTCAAGGAATTTTCTAGAAAAACATCATCAACCACTTCCAACACTGGAGGAATAGCCAGAGGCTTATGCTGAAGAAATCCAAAAACTCCCTGATCCATTTCTTAGATTGGGAATAATCCTGACTTTCCCATTTAAAATGCTCCCTGAGAGTATTCAAAGTATCAACAAAAAAGAAATCCTCTGGAGAAGAAGCAGAAGGAATGGATTCCTCTGCATCTGAATCCTCAAAAGGAGAAAAAACCCGAGAAACTTCCTCTTCATCAGCAGAAATGCTAGAAGTATTAGAACCTGAATAAGACATAGCCTCAGGAGAGACATCCCTACCCCTTTTTGAAAGAGCAGGCTGTGAACCCCTAATAAGAGTCAAAAGACCATCAGCCATTTTAACCATTTGAGAATGAGGGGAACGAGGAAACTGGAGCCTGTTTCTTCACAGGCTTACGACTGGAAGATTTACCTGCAAGTCTGAAGGACTCGGGAGGCCTGGCAACCGCTGTAGTGGCAGAGGTTGTCGGTATGAACTTGCTGTCTGAACGAAGAAAGAGACCTCAGACACCAGAGCCAGCTTAGCGGCTCCGGATCCAGCTGAAGAGGCAACAGGCAGAAAGTCAGAAGACAAAATGGAAGCCGGAGGCCTGTTGGACTCTGAAATGGTCTCAACAGAAGCCTGCAGTTGAAAATCCGTGGACTGCAGGGGCTGCAAAGGTGCCTCACTGGCTACCGCAGGACTGACGACCTTAACATCTGTTAACATCATCTGAAGACTTGACCTTCTGAACTCTGTCGCAGTCCTTGTCCTTACGCTTCTTAGGGATATCCGAAGCCTGAAGACCAGCGGACACCATACCGACAAACCTAGACCACACTCCAAAATGCTTAGCTAAAAGCTTAGCCCGACGACGAATAGTATGCGGATTAAAGGAAGTACAGAGGTCACAATTCGGAACGTCGTGGTCAAGGCCTAAACAAATAATAAAACAGGAATGAAAATTTCAATGGGAAATGTGCTTTCCACAGGTAAGACAACTACTGACTTTTTCTGACATTCGTTAAGGCAAGAAAAGAGGATCCCCAATGGGGCATTTAGCTGTAGCTGGAAACCAAAAAGGTAAACTACCAACCGGCACTCATGCAAATGCTTCTGCTTCGGGCTCCGCGGCAAGGAAGACTGAGGAAGTGACGTCGGCTGCCTCCTTTTGTATCTGATGTCCTTACGTCCTTTACAACCGACGACAGCCGATGTCATATTTACTTACCTTTGGTATTCTGGTGCCGCTTGTGGGCTACCGGGAGCCGGATAACCCATTGGTTAGGACTGCAACACTGAAACACGATAAATATCAAAGGATGGATCCTGCATTACTTGACTGGAATGAATCCACCATGATAGAGCTGTTCTGAAGGTCTGTGTAATGAGTATCTGACAAGACATCTGTTGATGGATAATTGACCACTGTGCAGTCAGAAGCCATTGTAGTATTCGCATGTAGAATCTCACCAGCGGTACTAAGACTACAGCTGCAGCCATTGTGCCTAAATACTGTAATATATAATGGTCGGCTATCTTCTTGTTCTGGAGTAGTTTGTGTATCTGGCACCTGATTGTTAGTACTCTGGACTGCGGGAGTCTTGCAATCAACTGAGTCATGTCTAAAATTGCTCCTATAAACTCCAGTGTTTAAGCAGGGTCCAAGTGTGACTTTTCATACTTTATGGTTATACCTAGCTCTGTACAGACGTGGATAACAGAGTCTCTTGCTCTAATAAGTAGATGCCTGGTTGGGGTAGAAATCAGCCAGTCATACAAACAGGGAAACACATGGTATCCTTGTTGTCTCAAGTGAGCTGCTAAAACTGCTATGCATTTGGTGAACACCCTGAGGACTGTAGTAAGACCAAATGTCAGAGCTCTGAACTGGTAATGACTGGCTGCCACCCAGAAGCGGAGCCTTTCAAGTCTTCAAGAAATTCCATTTTTATGTAGCAGTACACATCCAGTCGTCCTGTTCCAAGAAAGGAAGTATGGACTGTACCATGACCATTCGGAACTTGTGGTGTCGAACTCACTTGTTCAGTCTGCTGAGATGTAGAACTGGTCTCCAGTCCCCTGTTTTCTTTGAAACTAAAAAGAACCTTGAGTAAGTTCTGAATCCTCTCTGATCTGGAAGGACCTCTTGGATGGCTCTTTTGTCCATTGTCCAGCAGTATCTGAATTTGAATAACTGCTTGATCCCTTTAACTGGGTGGAACATCTGTGATATTTCTGTGTGTGTGTGTGGGGGGGGGGGTCATGAGAAAAGAGGATTAGATATCCTCTGAATATTATCCTCTGCGCCCATACATCGATGGTTATTCTCAGCCAGGCTCTCCAGTTCAGGGACAGTCGACCCCAATTGCCTCCAGAGAGAGGCAATCAGACCACCTTTCAGGAGCGCTGGAAGGGTTTTCCAAAGAAAGGCTCTCTGGTCCCTTGATTCTGCGGACCTCCTCTGCCGCAAGGGCGGTGTCTTCCAGAATTGTTCCCCCCTCTGCCCCTGGGGGAACTCTCTCCACGTGTGTCCTGGTAAGACCCTTGTGATTTCATGAACCACATTTTACCACCACCTCTCTGACCTTTAGGGTAATGCCTTCATTCTCACACCTGGATAACGTAACCGAAAGGGATGGGCCATCAAATGGAGCGTTAACAAACGAAAACTTAAAAGGCTCTGCAAAGTCGCACAGGTGCATCCAGGCATGCCTCCTCATCAATATGCCGGAACCCACTGCTGTACTCATTCCTTCGGTTGCATGAGCAATGAGCCTTATGGAAGAGTTAGCTACAGAATGCAGAGTTGCCAGCTGGGAAAAAACTTCTCTTGGACTCCCTCAGCTATGTCTCCTTCAGGGATATCTGAAAGCGCCTTGATCCGATCCCTTTGCAACTTGGTGAAATGGGAAAGGTCCAACTAAGTCCAGCAGAAAAGGATCCAGGACCAAAGTTGTAGTGAAGTAACTGATGTTTATTACACGACAACAAAAACAAGGAATGCAATAAAATCAAGCGCTTTCGCTCGGTTAATACCGAGCTTTCTTTCTCAAGATACAAACGTAGTGCAATAAAGTCATTAAATAATTAATTGTCAGTCACCTGACAAATTAATTAGCATACTTAATGTCCACTCTTTTCATAAAAGGTAGAGCAGGTCCATAGAATACAATTAAAAACACTAACACATTATTGTGAAAAACACACAATACCACTTTCATAAAAACAATGTGGAATGCTGTTAAATTGTTAAAAAATAATACAATACATAAGTAAACAGAATTTCCACACCTTGATGTAATTTGGTGTGTTATAATATACGTAAAACCTCTAATAAATGAGAAATACATCAATAATAAAAAATCAGAAATAAAAATACAAATATCAGCAGTAAAAATATAAGTATTTAATAGTAAAAAAAAAAAAAAACACACTGCCAAATTAAACTTTAAATAATATCAAATGGTCAACTAACCCATCCTACTAAAAGTTTTGTTTAAGATGTAATGACCTAAAGCCGAGCCACCCTTAATTTAAGGACACTATTAATATTTATATTTTCATTTAAACCAGGGGGTTTCCCAGCATCTAACTTAAGCTGCCATAGGAGCTCTCTATACTCTAACCTAGTCTCCCAATCCCAGCCTCTTGCGTCTGGTACTACTTGCTCCAAGACAATAAACTTAAGTTCCATTTTGGGACAGACATGACGGTGCTTATAGAAGGCATTAGTTTCCTTGCCCTTAGAAACATCATATAGATGTTCATAGATCCTTCTTCTCAGTGGTCTTTCGGTTTTCCCTACATAGAAGCTAAAACAATGTGTGCAAAAACCCAAACAGACCACACCCTTCGTCCCACAATTGGAATAATGATCGGAAATAAATGTAAACTTCCTAGATGGAATGAAAAGGGTATTGTCATTAATAATAGCAGTACACTGTTTACAAGCTCCACACTTGTAAGTACCAAGTCTGGCACTACACGTTGCAAAATCCAAAATTTGTCTTCTCTCAAACAATTCCTTTAAACTGACATCCCTCTTCCTGACAAATCTAGGACGTTCCCAAATAAACTGTTTCAATTCGTCGTGTAAAGTAAGTAGTGGCCAGTGCCTCAAAATAACATTTTCAACTTCAAAGGAACTACTACAAAAAGTATAAATAAAATTATTTTGAGAGTCAAACTGGTCCCTACAACCCTCTTGGTCACCCAAAATTGACCCAGTTCCTAATAAAGGGAAATATTTGTGTTCCCTGTTCTCAAAAACCTCTTGGGTCACGCTATCAATGAGTGCAGTGGGATACCCCTTTTCTAAAAACAAAGTTTTCAAAAAATGGACCTCCTCCAAAAAATAGTCCAAGGTGCTGGACATCCTAGAAGCCCGAATAAGCTGCCCTTTGACTATACCTTTCTTTTGGTAGAAGGGGTGTGCACTGTCAAAATGCAAGTATGAATTGGAAAAAGTAGCTTTCCTATAAAGCCTAGATTGAAAAATTTGATTAGTATGGTCCTTGGAGAGGGTCACATCAAGATAATTCAATTCCTCGTGGCTAACGTTGTGGCTAAAGGTCAAAAAATGGGTAGTAGAATTAATATAGGACATAAACTCATGAAAATTGTCCTCTGTCCCATCCCACAACAAACAGATATCGTCCAGGTACTTCCTGTAATGGACTATGTGCTTAACCCAGTGAGTTGAAAATATAAATTGTTGCTCCTAGTGGTGTAAAACAACTTTAGCATAAAGTGAAGCACAGGAGGCACCCATTGCTACTCCTTTCTTCTGTCTGCACAGCTCACCATTAAAGTAGATAAAATTGTTATCCAGCACAATTTCCATGAACTCTACCAACAAATTAATGACCCTACTACCAAGTCCTGATTCTATAACCAAGATCTCCTTAAACCATTCCAAACCCGTCGAATGTGGAATACTAGGAAAAAGCTCCACTATATCAATGGTGATCATAAGAAGCTTAGGTTTAAATAGACGGTGTTCAATTCCTTTAAGGAAATCCCAAGAATCTTTACAAACATACTGCAGGGAGGAGACAAATCTCTTTGTGATATAGTCTATAAACTTTCCAAGGGGTTCAGTGATGCTACCTGCTCCTGCGTCAATTGGCCTGAACTTAAGTGGGTCTAGACCCTTGTGTGTTTTGGGAATCCCAAAAATAACTGGGGTCCTGGGTTTACCAACATGTAAATAGTTGAATAAACGTTCATTAATAGCCCCCTGCAATAAATGGTCAAAAAGAAGAAAATTAATTTTAGAATAAGACATATTCATCTAATTTTTAGAAACCAGCTCATATTGTTCTGTGTCCTGTAGCATATTGTGCAGGTAAGCATCATATTCGGAAGTATACATTAATACCACTCCCCCTCCCTTATCGGGCTTCATTACCCTACAACCCTCATTTTTAAGGTAGTCAATTATCTGGTTTTCTTTGACACTTAAATTAGTAAAAGAGGGGTGCATTTTTGTAAACTTCAAAGTCCTAAAATCCCTTTCAACTAATTCTTCAAAGACCTTAAGGGAGGGGTGTATAGGTGGGTTAAAAGTGCTAGACCTTGTGAGCCCCACAGTTGCATTAGGTTGACCCTTAAAATGTAATGCCAGATTCAACTGCCTAACAAATAACTTCAAATCAACCAATGTATGGGCTAAATTAAAAGAACGTGAAGGAACAAAATGAAAACCTTTTGAAAATAAATCAAAAAAATCTTGATTCAACTCGATCTCTGTAAAATTAAAAATAGTGAAATTATTCTTCCTCCAAACTGAGTGTTTGCTACAAGAAACATGTGTTAACTCATTAAAACAACAGTTGTTGACCAATTGATCTATTTGCTCTATTTGTGGGAATTGCTCCAACCCTGCTGTTGGTACCTCGTTCCCCTCACCCCCGCCCTGACAGGGGGGGGGGGGGCTGAGTATCCTGGAAGGACTTTTTCCTCCCCTTTTCAGCTAACCTCTCACTCCTCCTGAGTGGCTCAATAGATGGTCTAAGGTAATCATCAGTGTTGTTAGCCTCGTTAAATCTGTCGGGAACTTGTTTGGTGTTCCATCTACTCCTTGAGGGGGGTGGATAAGCTGTTCCTTCCCTGTACTCAATGAGATCCCTTTCTCATTTTCTAATTTTACAGTTAAGAATCTTAACACAATATTGGTCAACTTCGTGAAACACATTATCATAATTCTTCTTCACGCTCTTAAAGTTAGTGTCATTAACCAAACTTTCATTTAAAACATTCAGCTCCTTTAACAAAAAATCTGCTTTGGCCTCGCACTCAGCTATCATCAAGGATAACATCTCTAAACCAGCTCTATCGAAAAATATCACAAAGCTTATTATAATAAACAGTTCCCGGTTGTGCATTGTTCGGAAACCTGTAACAGCGAAGACCTTTCAGAACACGCTTAACTTGTACGCATTCCTTAAGGTAGTCTATTTCAAGTTGATTGCTCTTATATGCGTAGAGCTTATCTCTTAAATCATTGAAATCTTGTTCAATATGAACATTAGAATTGGGGAGCACAGTACCTTGCTTAAAGAAGAACTGCCGTCCAGCCCAAGCGTCAAAATTAAAATCCTTGCATTTAATATCAGTCTTGTTCCTTTGCAACATCTGTGTTCCAGTGGCCTGCTCATGTATTACGGTACTAGTCTGAGGTGCTTCGTCCGAGAATTCACTGTGTGAAATGCTAGTTGTACCCAACGTACCGTTAACGGCTTGCTTCCTTCTTTGCTCCAGGCCTTGTTGTTGGTTGCCTGGCAACGTACACCCAGAGTTAACATGCAAGGTACTGTGCTCCCCAATTCCAATGTTCATATTGAACAATATTTCAATGATTTAAGAGATAAGCTCTAAGCATATAAGAGCAATCAACTTGAATGCATCATGAACAGTTAAATTATGATGCATATATCTGTTCTTTCTAGATAAGTGATCACTGACATCTTGAATACATTGTTCCTGAAATACCTTTAAGGTATGATGTAAACTAGGATTATAAATTGATATTTTAATAAGAAACTTGTCTCTTTCATGTATATTGTGCATCAAATAGGATAAATTTAATTTTCTAGTAAATTTCATGATGTCTATTACTGTTCTACTATAATTACCTCTATGTGATGGTACAAAATTCAAACCTAACTTTAAAACTTTAAGTTGCACATCAGAAAAAACAAAATCTGTTAAATTAATAACATTAAATAAATCAAACTGTTCTGTTATATTTCGTCCCCTGAGGACGTTGACCCCAAAAAAGTCCGACTACGTGTTAATACAGTCTTTTTGTAATGGTTTCCCTGATTTTTCTTGGAAACACCGGCTGAAACAAAGTCAGATGGTATATTACAAGATTTGCCATCGTCAACAACTTCTTTAACTACTGTATCAGTAACCGGACAGTTGTCGGACATATTATCGTCAATTACAGTCCGTTCCGATGGATTATTAACAGAAGATGAAGCCACTGTGTTCAAATTAACTGTTTTTTTACCTTTATTGATTGATCCAACAGAATGCCCCTTTGAATATTTATCTTTAGAAACCAAAACTTCGTTACCAGTAACATTAGAACCGGTAACTGTGCTATAAGACCTTTTATAATAAGAAGAAGAGGAGCCGCGGTTACCTTTAAAGGCAGCATCTTTGGTATGATTGACAAAATGGTCAAAAGCAGTCTTATTCTTAAGCTGGATAATGTTGTAGAATACGAACAGGTTCCTTTACATTTTATACAGCGTCAATTTAGAATGATACATTCTTTCTTATACGACTGTTTAACGTCTGGGGACATTACTTTTGAGTTATACGACTTTTGTTTATCACAGAGCCCAAGATTGGTGTTATTTTCGGCATACCGAAAACACACAAAAATGTTTTTGATCCTCCTTTTAGGCCCATTGTTTCCTCTCCCCATTCAGTTACTGAAGGAATTGCCTTAGTTATTGATTCTATGTTAGGACCTTTATTAATGGGTCAGCAATCTTACATTAAGGATTCTTGGCATTTTTTAAGTAAGCTACGTGATTTCTTTTGATGTTAACAAACACATTATTTTTACCATTGATGTTGTGTCTCTTTACACTTGTATCCCTCATGATGATGGAGTGGAGGCAGTTCGTAGTTTTTTGTGTAAAAAACAATGTTTTTCTACTTCCACTATCAATACTATTTGTTTGTTTATTGAATTAGTATTGGATAATAATTTCTTTTTGTTTGGGGATAAATACTACAAACAAAAGAGAGGCGTAGCGATGGGCTCTCCAGCTGCCCCAGCTTACGCTAACATCGTTATGGCTTGGTGGGAGCTTGAAGTTATGCCTTTATTAAAACAGAAATTTCAAGTGGAATTTTTTTGTAGGTTCATCGACGATTTAGTGTTCATTTTGGAAGGGGGACCCGATATTGTTGACCAATTTATGGTTGAGGTGAATTCACTTTCTAGGTTTTTGAAGTTCACCAAAGGTGATGTTGATTCAGCCATTAATTTTTTGGACATTCACCTGTGGTGGGATTCTATTGGTTGTCAATTTCAAAGTAAAATTCATCGTAAAGAGACATTTACCAATGGGTACCTACATTTTTCCAGTGGGCATCCTAAATATATGATCAAAAACATTCCTAAGGGCCAGTTTATTCAAGCATGTCGTATGACCACTAGAGATTGTGATTTGTCCAATGAATTTAATTTTATCATTGAACTGTTCTCCAAAAGAGGATATGACATCACCTTTTTGGATAGAACAGCCAATGAAGTTCTTGACAGACGCTTTACGGACTTTCCTGCTATTTTGGGTTGTTCATTTAGTGGTACTATTGAATCTACCTTTGACAAGTCTGTTGGTTTGAATGGTTCCAATTTAATTTGTTCATTTGAGATGAGTGACGACAGTTTTTATTTTTCTTCTATTTTGGAAAACAATTGGAAAGTTATCAAGGGCAATTCTGAAATACATAAGGTTTTGGATGACAAACCGAAATTTGTGTTTCGAAATGAATATAATCTTAAAAAAATTTTGGAACATAATAAAATTGTAGTTAAAAATGTTTTATCCAACAAAAGAGGCATGCATTGTTGTCATCAATGCACTGCCTGCAGATTTATTTTGGTTAGTCCCTATATAGCTGTTAGTACCATTGAATATACCATTGAGGTACCTGGTTTAGTTAATTGTAATACGACAAATGTTTACATTTCTTTCTGTTCCGGGTGCCCTGCATTTTATGTAGGGATGACTACCAGGAAACTTGGCACTCGTATTAAGGAACACATTTATGCCATTAAATCTAGGGATTGTACCAATGCTTTATATAAGCATTCAATTGATTGTTCTTCCTTTAAGAAATTTTTGTTTACTGTGTTAGAAGTTTGCCCCATTGATCCTAGGGGAGGGGATTTTAAATGTTACCTTGAACAAAGAGAAGCAATCTGGCAAATCAAGTTAAAATCAGATAGGCCACCTGGGTTAAATGAATGTATTAATTTAAAATGTTTTTTAAAACATCGTAAGTTATATATTACTGACAAGCAGAAAGTAACTTCTTCCTTTTTTACCTAAGATGTTCAATTGTATATTGTTGCTTAATTATTTAATTATTTAATTATTTAATTGATGAGTGTATTTAAGGTGTGTCTTTTATTCTTGTTTTTCATTCTGATGAAGTGTTTTACGAAAGCGGACAAATAAACCTTGTGTACGCTATTTTGAGCACTTGCTTTCATTGGTTCTACCTTCGTGGCTTTTGATTTTCCTGGTTACTTGGTTGCTTTTGGTGTTTTACTAGAAAGGGATCTCATTGAGTACTGGGAAGGAACAGCTTATCCACCCCTCTCAAGGAGTAGATGAAACACCAAACAAGTTCCCGACAGATCTAACGAGGCTAACAACACTGATTACCTTAGACCATCTATTGAGCCACTCAGGAGAAGTGAGAGGTTAGCTGAAAAGGGGAGGAAAAAATCCTTCCAGGATTTTCAGCACCCCCCCCCCTGTCAGGGCGGGGGGTGAGGGGAACAAGGTATCAACAGCAGGGTTGGAGCAATTCCCACAAATAGAGCAAATAGATCGATTGGTCAACAACTGTTCTTTTAATGAGTTAACACATGTTTCTTGTAGCAAACACTCAGTTTGGAGGAAGAATAATTTCACTATTTTTAATTTTACAGAGATCGAGTTGAATCAAGATTTTTTTTATTCATTTTCAAAAGGTTTTCATTTTGTTCCTTCACGTTCTTTTAATTTAGCCCATACATTGGTTGATTTGAAGTTATTTGTTAGGCAGTTGAATCTGGCATTACATTTTAAGGGTCAACCTAATGCAACTGTGGGGCTCACAAGGTCTAGCACTTTTTACCCACCTATACACCCCCTCCCTTAAGGTCTTTGAAGAATTAGTTGAAAGGGATTTTAGGACTTTGAAGTTTACAAAAATGCACCCCTCTTCTACTAATTTAAGTGTCAAAGAAAACCAAATAATTGACTACCTTAAAAATGAGGGTTGTAGGGTAATGAAGCCCGATAAGGGAGGGGGAGTGGTATTAATGTATACTTCTGAATATGATGCTTACCTGCACAATATGCTACAGGACACACAACAATATGAGCTGATTTCTAAAAATTAGATGAATATATCTTATTCTAAAATTAATTTTCTTCTTTTTGACCATTAATTGCAGGGGGCTATTAATGAACGTTTATTCAACTATTTACATGTTGGTAAACCCAGGACCCCAGTTATTTTTGGGATTCCCAAAACACACAAGGGTCTAGACCCACTTAAGTTCAGGCCAATTGTTGCAGGAGCAGGTAGCATCACTGAACCCCTTGGAAAGTTTATAGACTACATCACAAAGAGATTTGTCTCCTCCCTGCAGTATGTTTGTAAAGATTCTTGGGATTTCCTTAAAGGAATTGAACACAATCTATTTAAACCTGATCTTCTTATGATCACCATTGATACAGTGGAGCTTTTTCCTAGTATTCCACATTCGACGGGTTTGGAATGGTTTAAGGAGATCTTGGTTATAGAATCAGGACTTGGTAGTAGGGTCACTAGTTTGTTGGTAGAGTTCATGAAAATTGTGCTGGATAACAATTTTATCTACTTTAATGGTGAGCTGTACAGACAGAAGAAAGGAGTAGCAATGGGTGCCTCCTGTGCTTCACTTTATGCTAACGCTGTTTTACACCACTGGGAGCAACATTTATATTTTCAACTCACTGGGTTAAGCACATAGTCTATTACAGGAGGTACTTGGACGATATCTGTTTGTTGTGGGACGGGACAGAGGACAGTTTTCATGAGTTTATGTCCTATATTAATTCTACTACCCATTTTTTGACCTTTACCCACAACGTCAGCCATGAAGAATTGAATTATCTTGATGTGACCCTCTCCAAGGACCATACTAATTAAAATTTTCAATCTAGGCTTTATAGGAAAGCTACTTTTCCCAATTCATACTTGCATTTTGACAGTGGGCACCCCTTCTACCAAAAGAAAGGTATAGTCAAAGGGCAGCTTATTCGGGCATCTAGAATGTCCAGCACCTTGGACTATTTTTTGGAGGTCCATTTTTTGAAAACTTTGTTTTTAGAAAAGGGGTATCCCACTGCACTCATTGATAGCTTGACCCAAGAGGTTTTTGAGAACAGGGAACACAAATATTTCCCTTTATTAGGAACTGGGTCAATTTTGGGTGACCAAGAGGGTCGTAGGGACCAGTTTGACTCTCAAAATAATTTTATTTATACTTTTTCTAGTAGTTCCTTTGAAGTTGAAAATGTTGTTTTGAGGCACTGGCCACTACTTACTTTACATGACGAACTGAAACAAACAGTTTATTCGGGAACGTCCTAGATTTGTCAGGAAGATGTCAATTTAAAGGAATTGTTTGTGAGAAGACAAACTTTGGATTTTGCAACGCGTAGTACCAGACTAGGTACTTACAAGTGTGGAGCTTGTAAACAGTGTACTGCTATTATTAATGACAATACCCTTTTCATTCCATCTAGGAAGTTTACGTTTATTTTCGATCATTATTCCAATTGTGGGACGAAGGGTGTGGTCTATTTGGGTTTTTGCACACATTGTTTTAGCTTCTATGTAGGGAAAACCAAAAGACTACTGAGAAGAAGGATCTATGAACATCTATATGATGTTTCTAAGGGCAAGGAAAAGTACAGTTTTGTACCTACCATAAATGTAGATGTTCGAGGATCCACATTGCTGCAGTCCTAACTATTGGGTAGTCCGCTGTCCAGTCGGCCCGAATACCAAAGTATATGGCTGACGTCGGTCAGGGCGCATTAGACTGACGTCAGTACGTCAGGGTACTAATGCGCATGACCGACGTCATATCCTCAGTCTTTTCTTGCCCCAGATGTCAGAAGACCCTAAAAAGACAAGGCCCAATATACCTGCACCAAAAATATGTACAATATATACAAAATTATCAGCATATAACCTCACCTACACAACCACCCCTAAACACAGAGGGGAAGGAGGGAGGGTAAATTGGACTGCAGCAATGTGGATCCTCGAACATCTACATTTATGGTAGGTACAAAACTGTACTATGTTCTTCATTCCACATTGCTGCAGTCCTAACTATTGGGTAGAATCCCAAAGCAGAGGTAAGGGAGGCTGGCAAATCATAAAGAAGCAGGAGCTGACAACATGCCTTGCAAAATAGCTGTGGCAAAACCAGCCCTAGACTTAGAGTAGAGAGGAAGGTGATAATGCTTAGAGAAAGTATGCACTGAACTCCAAGTAGCTGCCTCCAAAATATCCTTAGTTGCCACCCCTTAGAAATGCTGTAGAAGTGGCAGTAGCCCTAGTGGAATGAGGCCTAATCCCAGCTGGAATCTCCTTGCCATGATGGGAATAACAAAATGCAATGCAAAACCCAATCCACCTAGAAATAGTTTGTTTTGACACAGGCTTGCCCTGAACTCAAAGCAAAAGAAACAAACAACTGCTGAGACTGCCTAAAATCCTTAGTCCTGCTTAAATAATAACGCAATTGCCTGTGTACATCTAAAGTGTGCAAAATCTTTTCCCCTTTATTTTGGGGTCTGCATAAAAGTAGGCAAATGAATAGTTTGGTTTAAAGCCACACTAGAAACCACCTTAGGCATAAAGGAAGGATTAGTACGTAATGATACCCTATCCTTGTGGAAAATCAAAAGGGCTCTACTGCCATAAGGGCCTGCAACTCAGACACCCTTCTTGCAGAAGTAATAGCCAACAGAAAAGCAGTCTTCCATGACAAGTATTTCAATTCAGCAGTAGCCGAGGCTCAAAAGGTTGTAGAGTAAGTTTTTCCAACACAAAATTGAGATCCCAAGCAGGAGTAGGAGCTCTACGTGGGGGTCTTATATTCTTTGCCCTCTAAGAAACTGCTTGAACAAAGGATGCGAAAACAATGGTGGGTCACAATCATAGTGAGCTGAAATTGCTGCAGCATGAATCTTAATGGAAGAGAAGGACAAACCTTTGTCCAATAACTCAGTAAGATATTGAAGAGCCACACTCAAATTAGGCTCAGAAATCTCCAAATTCTTTGCTGTACTCCAAAATAAAAATCTCTTCCATTTTTCTGCGTACACTTTCCTTGTACTAGGTCTTCTAGCTTCCATAATCACATTTAAAACTTGTTGAGGAAGTTGAGACCTGCTGTGCTGCAACACAGAATATGCCAGGCTGTTAGATGAAGAGAGTGAAGCTTGACATTGAGCAGATGACCGTCCTTCTGAGATAACAGATGTGGAATCAAAGGTAAAGGGCATGGAGGCTTCCTTACCAGACTCCTTAGTAGTGGGTACCAGTGTTGCCGAGGCCAATCTGGAGCTATTAAAATCATCCTTGGCTTGTCTTGTCTGACCTTTAAGAGCACCTTTGGAAGAAGAGGCAGAGGTGGAAAGGCATACACATGAAGATTTTTCCAACTGAAAGAAAGAGCATCCACTTTCCAAGCTGTGTGATGAAACCCCTTTGTGCAAAACTTTGGCAGCTGGTGGTTTAGTGGAGAAGCGAACAGATCTATGTCTGGAGTTCCCCATGACACTGTCAATTTCTGAAATACATGAAGATCCAGTTTCCACTCGTGGGGATCCATGATTTGTCTGCTTAACACATCTGCTAAGGAGTTCTGTGCTCCGGCAGAAACCTTGCCTGAAGAGTTAGTTGCAAGCTGAGCGCAGTCTCCCATAAAATCATTGCTTGCCTGCATAGAGGATAAGAATGTGTTCCCCCTTGTTTGTTGATGTACCACATGACAGTTGTGTTGTCTGTTAGAATCAACACCTGCCCTGGAAGAAGTAACTCCTTGAAAGCCATTAATGCAAACTGGACTGCTAACATCTCCTTCATGTTGATATGTAGATGCTGTAGTCTGGCAGGCCACTTGTCTTGTATCCACTTTCCATTTAGATGAGCTCCCCAAGCAATGTCCGAGGCATCTGTCGTTAAAATCTGACTCGCCTCTGGCCGGGTCACAGAGAGTCCCTTGTTTAGGTGACATTCCTGAGCCCACCACAAAAATTCTTTTTGAAGGCAAGGTATTATTTGAATGACAGTGTCCAAATCCTGGCAGTGCTGTGTCCATACATTTTTGAGATACCATTGCAGCTTCCTCATATGCAGTTTGGCATTGGGAAGCACCAGAATACAAGATGCCATGAACCCTAATGCTTGAAGGACTGTCCTTGCAGTCAGCACGGACTGATGAGATAGTTGATGGAAGTAAAGGGATAGACTCTTTTGTTTGTCCGGGGTTAAAAAGGCCATCTGGGCTGCTGTATTCAGTCTCACACCCAGAAAGCACATGTCTTGAGAGGGTACTAGACTGGACTTTATTTCCTTCACAGAATACCCTAGGCATCTTAGCACTGCTATAACATATTCCAGATGCTGTAGAAGGTCTTCCTTTTCTTGAGCCAGAATCAGGCAGTCGTCCAAGTAAGGATAGATTTGAATTCCTTTTAGCCTGAAGTAAGCTATCACTGGAGCCAGAACCTTTGTGAATACTCTGGGCAGTAGATAAGCCAAAGGGCAATGCAGAGAACTGATAATGAGAATTTCCAGCTCGAAAACGCAGATACTTCCTGCAACTTAGTCTTATAGGCACATGAAGGTAAGCTTCCTTGAGATCTAAAGTTACCATCCAGTGATCCTTGCCCAGCAGAGGTAAAAGCTGTTGTAACGTCAACATCTTGAACTTGGGAATGTCCAGATAAGTGTTGAGGATAGATAAATCCAAAATTGGTCTCCACGTGTTCCCCTTCTTTGATACTAGGAACAGGCGAGAATAAAATCCTAGGCCCCTTTCTGATACAGGGACTGGCTGAATGGCCCCTATTTGGAGTAACAGAGAAATTTGCTTGTGAGCCTCTTTCCTTTGTGGAGGAGGAACGTCTGGCATGCCTTTGAAAGGGGGCAATGTATGGAAATAAAACCTGTAACCGTGGTGAATGATATCCAACACCCATCTGTCTTGAGTAATTAAATCCCAATTTTCTTTGAAAAGAGACAGTCTTCCTCCCAAAGGAGCTGCCAGACGAGAATCTACTGGCAGCTGAAAAGGCAGGTCATTGGGTCTGTTTACGAAAGGACTGACCTCTGCCCTCACCAGAAGTCTGAGCAGGTGAACTCCCTGTTCTAGGCCTAAAAGAACCTTGAGCTCTGCCCCTACCACTTCTAGACCTACCCCTAGACTGGGAATCATAAGCAGGATATGTCCATCCCTTAGTAGGCCAATTTCTACTAAACTTCGGTGGCTGCACCTGCAAAAATCTTTAACAGTTTGCATAGACTTAGCTTTGTCCTCCATTTTCTTTAAAACTGCTTCCACAGGCGAACCAAACAACACATCAGACTGTAAAGGAGCATCCAAAATCCTTGTCTTAACATGCTCAGCTAAATTCTGATCCCTCAACCAGGCATGCCTGCGAAGAACAGAACTAGTGGCAGCCACCCTCGAGGAGGCCTGTACAGCATCAAAACCACATTGCAAAGAATGCTTACCCACTTGTTCAGACACATGAACTAAATCCAGCAACTCTTTACACTCAATACCTTCCGCCAAAGCATCCACCTTAGATTTCAATTGTGAAAGGAGATAATTTTGATATTTTAGCATGTGAAACTGACAATTCAACGCCCTCATGGCTAAAGTGGAAGAAGTATACACTTTCTTTCCCCATCTATCCAAAGCCCTTGCCTCTTTATCAGTGGGAACAGGGTTTTCAACAACAGAGGCCTTAACACCTTTAGGTCCCCGAGAAACAGTTTCCGGGTCTGCCCTAGGACTCTTAAAAAGATACTTATGAGCTTCAGGCACCCTATAGTACCTATCAGGTTTAACAGGAGCAGGAGGCAAAGAATCAGGGTTCAGGGAAGCCTCTGCAAAAACATCTTCCACCACATTCAACACAGGAGGTATAGCTAAGGGCCTATGCTGGGGTAAAAACAAGAATTCCCTAAGCCTTTTCCTGGAATCAGAGTAATCTTGGCCTTCCCATTTAAAGTGCTCCCTCATGGAATGCAAAGTCTCTGAAAATGAGAAATCCTCAGGAGGAGAAGCTGTAGGAGTGGAATCATCCACATCAGAATCAGAATAAGGAGGATACTCCTGCAAGTCTTCCGCAGAAGACTCAGAAGCCTCTGAACACTGTTCAAAACTCTCAAACTCAGGTTCCACCCTAGGCCTCTTATCAGGAGGGGGCATAGAACCTCTAATCATAGTAATCAAATCTTCTGCCATTTTAAGCATATGTTTCTTAGGCACAGAACCTGAAGTGCTAGGAGAAGCCCCCACTGAAGCTAAACTTGGCCTACCTCTCAAAGTAGTTTTGGAAACAGAAGGAGAGGCTCTAACCACCTTGGGAAGAGAGGGAAGAACAGTTACCTGAGAAGCCCCTTCAGCCTGGCCTACCTCCTGAGAAGGCACATCCTGTAACAGTAAAGTCTCTGCCTGAGACTCCAAAGAAACTCCTGGCAAAACCTCTGGCTCCACTGAGCCTTCTAAAGAACCGACGTCCGGGACTGCCGGTTCATCAACCCTAGGCTTCGCTGTTTTGTCCTTGCGCTTTTGACGAAGCGGGCGCCGGAGCATCCGACGGCATTTTATAATTGCAACGCTTCCCAAACACTAACCTGGCACAGTCTAACCTTCTCTTAATAGTGCGTTTGTTAAATCTAGCACAAGAGCGGCATCCAACAACGCCGTGCTCAGGCCCTAAACAAGGTATACACAAGGTATGGTAATCCCTATGAGGTATCTGTTTCCCACAAGAAATACAGTTATTCACTTTTTCTGACATCCGGTTAAATACTGAGGCAAGAAAAAAACAAAATGTTCCCCAACGGGGTACTTAGCCAACTTTGATTCGGTCTGAAACTCCGACTTCAGAAAATTTCAGAACGCCAACCTGCACTCGCAAAACTGCTTCTGCATCGGACCATGCGGCAAAAAAGACTGAGGATATGACGTCGGTCATGCGCATTAGTACCCTGACGTACTGACGTCAGTCTAATGCGCCCTGACCGACGTCAGCCATATACTTTGGTATTCGGGCCGACTGGACAGCGGACTACCCAATAGTTAGGACTGCAGCAATGTGGAATGAAGAACATCTAATGTTTTCTATAAGCACCGTCATGTCTGTCCCAAAATGGAACTTAAGTTTATTGTCTTGGAGCAAGTAGTACCAGACGCAAGAGGCGGGGATTGGAAGACTAGGTTAGAGTATAGAGAGCTCCTATGGCAGCTTAAGTTAGATGCTGGGAAACACCCTGGTTTAAATGAAAATATAAATATTAATAGTGTCCTTAAATTAAGGGTGGCTCGGCTTTAGGTCATTACATCTTAAACAAAACTTTTAGTAGGATGGGTTAGTTGACCATTTGATATTATTAAAAGTTTAATTTGGCAGTACGTTTTTTTTTTTACTATTAAATACTTATATTTTTACTGCTGATATTTGTATTTTTATTTCTGATTTTTTATTATTGATGTATTTCTCATTTATTAGAGGTTTTACGTATATTATAACACACCAAATTACATCAAGGTGTGGAAATTCTGTTTACTTATGTATTGTATTATTTTTTAACAATTTAACAGCATTCCACATTGTTTTTATGAAAGTGGTATTGTGTGTTTTTCACAATAATGTATTAGTGTTTTTAATTGTATTCTATGGACCTGCTCTACCTTTTATGAAAATGAGTGGACATTAAGTATGCTAATTAATTTGTCAGGTGACTGACAATTAATTATTTAATGACTTTGTTGCACTACGTTTGTATCTTGAGAAAGATCAGTATTAACTGAGCGAAAGTGCTTGATTTTATTGCATCCCTTGTTTTTTTTGTCATGTAATAAACATCAGTTACTTCACTACAACTTTGGTCCTGGATCCTTTTCTGCTGGACTTTGTTGGATTTTATTGGTTTTATTAATTTTTGTATCGTGAAATGGGAAAGATAATTCAGCAATCGTAAGGCAAAGGTCGCTGAAGAAAAGACTCACGTCCCGCATCTATCCATCATTCTCAAGTCCTTATTAGGAGGATGAATAGTGAAACTCTCCTCCAATAGGTTCTTTTTGGTAGTTGCTGCCAAGACCATGGCATCTACTGCAAATCCTTTTATCCAAAAAGTCTTGTCAGCTGGTGTGGCAATTACCTTGCTTGGTTTCCGCGGGTTTGACTCAATGGAATCTGGGCTCTCCCACACCCGCCGAGAGATCAATTTTATGAGGTCAATGGCGAGTGGAGTGACCCAGGAGGTAGATGGTTGGGATCTGAAGGCCGCCAGGTACACCAACTCCTCAGGTGAAGGATTACTAGACTGCCAACCACCTCTCTATTTTAAAATCTCCAAGATATCCCCAAGGGAAACATCCTCAGGAGGTGACTGTGGGGATCCATCTCTCTCTCTCATTGAGGTCAGTATCTTCTGTGGCTGACTCCTCGGTGGAGTCCAAATGCTTCCTCTTGCAGGTCCAGCAAAAACGAAGAATCTTACCAATAAATTGCTGCTGCAACAATAACAGCTAGTGAGAAAACAAAAGATGCACCAAAACCATGAAAATGTATGAAATCCAATGTAATTTGTTTATTCTCGCTAGTACAAAGAAAGAAAAGTGCTTTCACAGACAACAGTCTGCTTCATCAGGCTTCATCTCAAAACTTGCTAAATGCCACTTTTATATTCCTCCAATAATGCAACAGTTAAAATCTTAAAGCAAACTGATGCATTTCTACAAAAAAACTTTATACATTTTATTATATGAAGTTTTTTTGTAGAAATGCATCAGTTCACTTTAAGATTTTAACTACTGAATTATTGGAGGAATATAAAAATGGCATTTAACAAGTTTTGAGATGAACCCTGATGAAGCAGACTGTTGTCTGTGAAAGTACTTTTCTTTCTTTGTACTAGCAAGAATAAACAAACTACACTTCATTTCATACAGTTTCAAAGTTTTGGTGCAGCTTTTGTTTTCTCACTCCTCTTGCAGGTCCTCTTCCGAGGGACTTACTCAGCGGTATAGTCTGGGGAGGTATCAGAAGAGGCAAGGGTACCCTAACAGGTATCCTGGGGCCTAAGGTCCCACTGTCCCTGTTGAACGTCCTGGTTAGAAAAACTGCAAAGGAGGCATTTATGGGGCTGAGGATCTGAGGGGGGAGGTGACTTCCTAGTTGAAGAGGCATCTATAGCTCTCTCCAGAGTCCCAAATGTTGACTGCTCTTGAGTGGAGACGAGGTCCATTTCTGACAAGCCATGTCTGTGGGAAGGAGTCCTCTCCAGCTTCGAAGACAGCTTGCCTGGAGATGAAGCCGATGCTGAGCTCACTTGTGTGGAAGCCCCAAGGTGCATAGACTGCTCAGAAGGTCTGGGGGTTTGCCAGGCTCACTATGGCTCTGACAGCCCTCTGCCTCTGAGAAGGCCAAAAAGCTCCAAGCAAAAGTCCAAGCTGAAGAAAAAGAAATCCTTGGATCCGAGCTGGAAGTTGCCAGGCATATCAGATCCAAAAACTACGAGGCTCTTCCTGAAGTCGGAGGAGGAACCAGAGGGGGAGTGGATGGCTTGGCTAGAGCTTGGACCATTTGGGTCAAGCCGAAGGGGACTTTGTAATGCCCTGCGCCCAGATATTTTCTGGACCATCTATTCCACGCCCACTTTCATAAGACTTCTAGTAGAATGGGAAGAGAACGCTGAAGGAAATTTCGACCTGCTTAGAAAGGGAGATGGTACCCTCGAAGGCACAGGGTCTACGGATGTGGAGTACTGAGTCCTTCGCAGAGAGGCAATGGGTTTAAAAGAGCTGAAGGCTGGATCCGACCTATCATGACCAGAAAGGCTCAGAGCAAAAGAAGCTGGATCTGAGGAAGAAGTACTCTGCACCGAAGGTTCCTATCATATCACTGAGTCAGCGGATTTGGAAGACTTGGATCTCGGCTCCAAGTGATCTCTTGGAGCCAAGAAAGGCCTTTTCTTCCCTTTATCCGAACATTTTGAGGAAGAAGAAGCAGAGCTTGAATGAGCTGATCTAGATTTAGCCACAGATTTGGGGTCACTACCAGAAATGGCTTCACCAAAAGATGATTGTAACAAGTCCCTCAAAATAAGTTTATTTTTTCTTTCAACCAGGGCCCGGTGGTTAAAGCAGTGGCAAATAGCACAATCTTCCTGCAGATGGTGGGTGCCCAAGCAGTAAACACACAAGGTGTGCGAGTCACTGTAGGGAATTTTGTGACCACACTTAGTACACTCTTTAAAGCCTGGGGGCTTTTTCTTGCTTCTCAGCCATCTAAAGGATCAAGGAGTGGCCGAGACCACATACACACACGCACACGAAGTGAATCCTCAGATAAAAAAAAATACAAAACAGTAAAAGAGAGAGAAACATTTTTTTTTTTTTTTTTTTTTAAAGAAAGGAAATAAAGGGAGAGAAGAAGCTACTAATGATAGTAGCGAAGATATCGTTAAGGGTATATGGAAGGGAAAGGAAAGTAACCTAATAAAAAACAGTTACTGTGGGGAAAGAAGATGTAGAATGAAAAGCTGGCAGGAAAGGAAATAATCACACTACACAAAGTGAAGAATTTAGCAAACGATTTTCAAGAAAATGTAGAAATATCACCTATCAAGGAGCAAAACGTTTAGACTACGTCTTCGCAAAGCAGCAAATGAGATCTGAGGTAACAGGGACAGGTGTACTGTGTGTGCAAGGGGAGGTGTCTAAGAGCTTTTTGGTTTCCAAAAGCTTAGTAATGGTCGAGTCCAATCCAATGGATCGGATCCATACCCATATCTGAGGATGGAACGAAAAATTGACAATATCAAATATAATGTGATACCACAGAAGGAGGAGACCTAAGACTGTAAAGTATATATGACATCTAAGCTGGTGAAATGGACAGATATTCTGCAGGATCAGCTCCTTATTAAGAAGGACCACAGACAGTTCCTCCCACAAACACTCTGCCTAAAAATGCCTCATCCTATCCTAGCTCTATTTTGTATATTTCAACTCAAAACAAAGTTTTATATGCTCTGTGGTCTTTGGGGAAAAATTTGTCATTGGTTTCAAGTTGTTTCTTCAACCACAACTATTCAGCTGAAATAGGGTTGATTTGGGCAGTCTTTCATTAGGCAATTAAATGACTGCACTCTGTGTAGTTAAAAGTATTTTCCAGGTGGTGCCATTACCTTTCAATCCTCCGACTTAGAGATCCAAAAACATCAGATATCTATGGTGGTGGTTAATGCAACAACTGCTCAACCATCGTCATTGTCAAGAACTAAGTCAACACAGGAAAGGAGAAAGGAGATTTTACCAACAGGGTAACTAAGAGCTTAGAAAATAAGCAAGAGGGGGCTGGAATTTAATGTAGAAAATCAGCAAAGGAACCAAGGTATCGGGAGCAAGTAACTAGGAAGGGAAATCTCAAGAGTGGGATGACGCCAAGCACATGTTTGGATTCTGGGTCAGAAATTGCTCTTACTACCAGGGAATGATAATATATACACAAAGAGAAAGAAATGGGAAGAGTTAAATGAAACACCAACTCTGGTTGACTTTCTAGTAGAGTCTAGAACAGAAGCTACAATTGTAGGTATTATTAATAGTAGGATATATAAAATAATGCATAACTGTAAGAATTAATCTGAAGTGGTTAAAAAAAAGTGGAAAAAACTGGAGCAACGTAAGGATATCTGTGTGGCTCTTAAGTATGCAGCAAAATCAAGAAGGTTTAGGATGGAAGTGCTTGCATAGGTATTTTTGTATCCCAAATCAGACTTACACAATTTTTCCATACATAAACCACAACTATAGAAGGTGTGATAGGAAAGAGAGGTACTTGGGAACATTTTTTGGGAATATAATAAGCTAGACATTTTTAAAAAAATCCCTATAGGGTACTTTGTCAGAAATGTTAGGGGAACAAGTTACTATAACTAAATTAAGTAAATGGTTCTTTTGAGTTAGGATATAGAAACTGAATTGCCCAGACAAAGTAAGGTCCTACCAGGTTTAATGTTGTTAGCTCCCAAAAAAGCAATTACTAGAAAATGGAAATCAAAAGCTAAACCAACCATAACAGAATTACTGAATGATGAAACTGAAATTAAAAAAAAAAGTAGATGGGATCTTTAAAAAGGGAAGGAGCAAACTAATAGAAATAAATGAAATCTGTGTGAACAACACATGCAGAGTAACATCGAGGAGGAGGAGTGAAATTTCAGGGAAGGCAGGACTCAAGCAATCTAAGTAATCTTAAACCGAAAAAGAACTGTTAAAGAATAAATCATATAATGCATGGAAAGGAAAAATCTATGAAATAGTTTGTTTGTTTTTTATAACTATGTGTACCCATGTCACTGTGCAATATGTGATGTTAATAAAGATGTGTGTGTGGGGGGGGGGGGGGGATCACCATCCTCAGCAGGTGAATCCACTAAATCAATGAATGCTTCTGGAAAATGATGCCCTCAAGTTGTTTCCTCTGTTTAAGAGGAAGAAGATTGATAAGGCAGAAGGCTGCATTTGCAGCTGGATCACAGAAACTGTTTTCCAGAGAGTATACACTTAAATTTAAGTGTATACTCTCTGGAAAACCCAAGTATTAAATTTCTTATATACCTGCTTTTAGTGCTCCAGGAAACACAACTAACAGCTTCAAAGGATCCTAAGCTACTAAAATGTGAATTCTCTCTAGGTGCTTATGCTTCATACTCGGGAGGTAAAAGAAAGGGGTAGTTACTTTACTGAGGATGAGGAACCCTTTTGAGTCAAGAAAGCAAAGAACAGACATGCACAGAAGATAGGTATCAAGTAAAGGTCTGTGGGCAGGTCATTTGACTGTACTTACAATTGCCCATCTTTCCCTAGGAATGACACAATCTGAAAAAAGCAAACAGCTAAAATGGCAAGAAAATGGGCAGCTTTTTTCAATAGAGCATTACTATCTGGGGAACCATGACTTTATTTTAAACAGCTGAGGTTAATTCTCAACCTACAACACTCTATACACCATCAACTGCAAATTATACAATAAAGTCTCATTGCTAGTCAGAAACAAGCATACTGATTGGACAGCCCAACCAGAGTGCCTATTGCAAATCTACCGTATTTCAACAGAAAAAGTCCAGCTGCTGAAGTACCATTGAGCATCCAGACTTCTACTGAAATATGCTTAAGAGGACAGAGCAAAATATGAGAAAAATAAGGTACTTTCTTCTAAAGAATCAAAAACTTACCAGTACAAAAAAAAGTTACAGATTTTTTTTCTCTGTTGCTTCACCTGCACTGCACTGATGTACTGTGCAAGCATGGGAACATAAACAAGGAAGAATGTGGAGGAACACTACAACGCCCTTGTACAAAGATATCATTTAAGAAAGATAGACAATTTTGTTCTTAAATAATATCATTGTGTAATAGCAATAATCACAACTGTGTATGGGTATATCAGGATTTACTCATGGAAGGCTTAGCTATACTCTAGAAGTTGAGTATTTTTTTTCTAATGATCACCTGTAAAAAAAGGAAAGTAGAAGTTATCTACAGGAACTGGTTAGGCAAACATCATTATAAACAGTCTTGGGTGGCGTAAGCCAGGGAACCTTGTTGGCTAGGCTCACTTAGGCCCTTGGGCCGATAGCCTAGTATCTACCTATGAGGCTTAGATCTTTCTTGCAATACCATACTAGGGTGGCTTATCAAAGAATGAAAGCAAAGTTAAACAGATATCAAGCAGAGTTCATTCAGGAACAGAGCAGCTTCTTAACGAACAGTGGGAAAACAGAGACTGCAGTAATACATTGAAGGCCCAGACTGACAAAAATTTAATGCTGAAAAAGCAAAATTTGACCATAAAATTAAACATAGAATAACCTACAAATCTTAAGTGTTTAGCCCTCAGATTTACAGAACAAAAAGTAGACAGACTAATATCAAAGATTATATCCCAGTGCCAGTGATAAGAAGAGAAGTATCCAAACCAACTGATATCCTGGCATTCTTCACAGACTACTACAAATGACTTTATGCCTCTAAACAGACTTAGATCCCAGAGAGGAAATTCAGGACTTCCTAAAATCTGTAAGTAGAACTGGTCTCACATCTATGCACACAAAAGAATCAGGAAAACAAATTACCTCAGAGATTGTAGAGAAAACCCTGAAAAATCAGAAAAACTCCAGAACTAGACAGCATGCCAGTCAAGTATAACAGTGGGAGGAGGACATTTTTGCTTTTTTAAAGTATTTTACACTTTTAACAAACACAGTTAAAGCATCATCATCATCATCCCTTTATCTTGAACTAACCATTCCTGCCGTAATTCTGAAACCGGACTGGGATCCTTTAGAAATTAAGCTATACTGACCAAGTTAACAATTAGTATGACTACAGACTCTTTACAAATATCTTAGCAAAACAAACAGTTAAATATATGCTAAACCTGATTTAACAGAGATCAGACCAGCTTTATATGAGAAAATAATAGTTCTCATAATCTAATCAAAATAGCATTATTAATAGAGAATGTCTGCAGTAAGGGGAAAAAACTCTTCTTAAGGGTGGTCTTGATGCTGAAAGAGCTTTCGATAGCACTGAATTGGTTTATTCATTATTCACTTGCCATACTCTTTCACATAGGTTTTTCCCCAATCACTCCTAAATCTGTCCCTAAATTTATACAATCAAGCATCAACTAAGGTAAAACTAGGAGCATCCCTTTCAAAGTTTAAGCTTGGTAGGAGTACAAGAGATGGCTGTCTTCTATCCCACAATATTTTGCTTTACATCTGGGCTCGTTAACTACTTTGCTAAGAAACTCACCTATTATGAGTTACAAATTAATGAAACATATTTGTCAAATTTTTTTTGTGCTTGTGACTTACTTGCATAAGTTACAAATCAAAATAAAGATGCTCCCTCTTATCAGTTCAATTTACTTGAGATGTGAAAACCTATGTTGGTATACACAATTAATATAGGGATGACAAATACTGTTACAATTAACTACAACCCTATGCCTAATTTGTTTGCTCAATTTCGCTTTCTAAAGGATAATCATGCAATTTGACATATGAATATTACGTTGTAGCATTCACTGAAATCAATGTTACAGGAAACTTATTTGGACATTCTGATGCAAGCTAAAAATACTACAAAGAGGGCAAGGTCTTTGCATAAATATAACCAAATGAATTTGGGTTTGGGTGACTAGTTGGTTGAACGTTGCTTTGGTTTATCTATGTAGATCAAAGTATACCACTTTTACTTACATGCAACTACTTAATAAACTTAGAAGAGCAATTGTAGAGTTTATGTGGCTGTGGCAGGGCACAGAGTAGGCTAGGAAGCAATCACGCTTTCCACAAATCAGGGAGATTTAGCACTACCAGACTATTTTAACTATAAGAGCCACTAGATTACAAAAGGTGCCCGACATACTAGCCCTGGGTATTACTGTGCTATGGAAAGACATGCTAAGTGTTGAGTCATAACAAACTTGTAGAGCATATCAAAATTAAACTAAAAAAAAAATAATTCTCAGTTTAAAAAGAATGCTCTGTTAATTATATTTTTCAAAAGACTTGTACTTTTAAAATGGGTAAAAGATTTGGTCCCAAATAGCAGAAAGTCTACAGTAATCAGAGGTTGCTCAAACATTTCAGAAGAAACTAGATTCACATCCCTAAATTTTTGGAAGCAATTGGGACAAGGAAGTAGTACTCTGAACTCATACAGATGTGCGGATAGATACAGAAGCTTGGAAGACCATAATAAGTTTTTTTTTAAAGAATTAATGGAAGACTTGCTAAAACAATGTATGCTATGACAGATAAAGAATGCCAACCTTACTGGATCTCTTGACTGTTAAACACAAGATGGATGGTAGTGAAACATTAAGGAGTTGTAAGTGAAATATATAAACTTTTGCTAGACAGAGTCAGGATAAAACAGATAAGTGTAGGCTTTCATGGCAATTTGATCTGAAGGCTTCCAAATCTAAATAAACTGGGATGGAGGTTTTTGCTATCCCTAGGAATGTCACCCACTCAAAAAAATTTGGATTCTTTGGCAGGAAATGTCACTTCAAGTATTTCTATATCCAGTTAAACTGGATCAGCTGTTTCCTAACAACTTCATCAACTGTTAGAAATACTTTAAAAATGAGACAGGCAACCAGCTGCATAGTTTTTGGGTTGTATAGAGGTAAATTCATTTAAAAAAGAGCTCCAACACATTCTGAACCTTTTGCAGTGCATGCCATTGTCTCCATTTCCACATTTATTTTTGTTGTTGATCCACATTAATTTACTTTCTACAGCTAAAAAAACAAGTACTACAACTTTTAGTTATGTACTTACCATAACTTTAGATGTTTGGAATCCATCTCGCCTACATTCTGTACTGATGGGCTCGGAGCTGATCCCTCGGCTCCGACTCGGCACGCTATGCTATAGAGCGAGGCCTCTTATTGGCTGAGCGATTTCTTATCCCAGGATGCACCACCACTAATCCCCCAGATCTTGTTTGTCTGCATTCATGCACACATGCACAACTTGTTTATATAACATTGTTAGATGTTTCAAGATGAAACAACAGGATTCGGACCTTCTGATATCCTCTGATCTCCAAGGCAGGGGGAAGGAGGGTGGGTTATTAGAATGTAGATGGATCCCAAACATCTAAAGTTATGGTAAGTACATAACTAAAAGATGTTATGTGATCCTATCTCGCCTACATTCTGTACTGATGGGACAGCGTCCCTAGCACCTAAATCCTGGGTGGCTCATTGGAAAACACTCCTGAGCACTGTGGAACCAAATGAAGCTCGTCCTCTAGATGCCACATCCAATTTGTAGTGGGAAATGAAGGTGTGCGGGGAAGACCATGTAGCCGCAGCACAAATGTCACTAATGGCAAGCTTAGAATGAAATGCTATCGAAGTAGCCATAGCCCTTGTAGAATGAGCTTTGACAGAGGTGGTAAGCTCTTTGTTAGAATAAGAATAAGCTTAAGTAATACAGTCCCTGATCCATTTGGCAATAGTGACCTTTGTGACAGCTTTGCCCAATTTATTGTCTGCAAAGGATACAAACAGCTTATCTGTTTTCCTTGTTTGTTTGGTCCTATCTAAATAAAAACGCAACTGCCTGTGGACATCTAATGTGTGGAATATGAATTCCACTTTGTTAGAAAATTTCGGAAAGAAGACTGGAAGTTCTAATGATTGTTGTAGGCAGAAACTGGAACAAACTTTAGGGACAAAGGAAGGATTTGGCCTGAGAGATACTCTGTCTTTGTGAAAAACCAAGTACGGAGGTTTCACAGACAAAGCTTGAAGCTCTGAAACCCTTCTGGCAGAAGTAATCGCCACCAGAAAAGCAGTCTTCCACGATAGAAATTTTAGATCACATGTCGCTGCCGGTTCGAAGGGAAAGGAAGTTAAGGTGCGTAACACCACATCGAGATCCCATGGAGGAGCAGGATGAGAAATCGGAGGTCTTAAAAGCGCAGCACCTTTCAAGAAGGTCTTACACAATCTGTTGCTCATTAAAGGTGGGTTTATAGATTCGTGAAAATTGGAAATAGCTGCCAATTGAACCTTGATGGTAGAGACTGAAGAGCCTTGATTGAAAAGAGAAGTTAAAAATTTTAGTACCTCTGATACGGGAATAGTGATGGGATCCAGGCCCCGGAGTTGAGCCTAAATAGCAAATCTTTTCCATTTGCTAGAATACAATTTCTTTGTAGCAGACTTGTGGGCCGAAGATAAGATGTGTACAACTTCTGGATCCAATGTATGACTCCTGACTATAGTCGGAAGAGGAGGAGCCAAGCCGTCAATTTTAAGGTGTGAAGGGACTGGTGGAATAGTCCCGACTGATGAACCAAAAGGTCTGGGATCTGATCCAGGAACCATGGACCTTCCAGAGCATACTTCCGAAGATAGGGGAACCATACTGGACGAGGCCAGTAAGGAGTAACTAAGATCATTTTGCTCCCCAAGAGAGATGCCTTTTGGATCATCCTGGGAAGGAGAGGAACTGGAGGGAAGGCATAAAGCAAGCCGGTGGGCCAAGGACGGGCTAGTGCGTCCATGGGGCTCTTCCCCGGAGCCGGGGTGAGGGAGAAGAACTTTTTGCACTTCGCATTTAGAGGAGTCGTGAAGAGGTCGCAACACGGAACTCCCCATTTGCTGAAAATCTGATTTGCAACCGTGATGTTCAGAGACCATTCGTGAGGAGAGAGGATGGTTCTGCTCAGTCTGTTGGCTATCACACTGGACTTGCCTGGGATATGAGTAGCCACTAGGAAGCGTTTGGTCGACACTGCCCATTCCCAAACCCTCATGGCCTCTCTGCAAAGAGGATAGGATCTGGTCCCTCCCTGTTTGTTCAAGTACCAGACAACTGACATGTTGTCTGAGTGAACGGCAATCACGCCCTGAGGGAGGTAATCATGAAGGGCTTGAAGGGACAGAAGCACCGCCCTCATTTCCAAGATGTTGATATGAAGTAGGGTCTCTTTTGGGTGCCATTTGCCTTGGACTGACCTGCCCAGGGAATGCCCCCCCCACCCCATCTGGGAGGCGTCCGTGGTCAAAGTGGCCGCAGGAGGAGGTGGAGCAAAGGGTCGTCCCTGATCCAAATTGGAGGGCACTAGCCACCAGCAAAGGTCCCGTTTGCAGGTTTCCGTGATCCATATGAGGTGACTGAGAGGGAGTTCCTGAAAGGACCACTGAGCTGAAAGAAGCCACTGGAGAATTCTCATGTGCAACCTTGCAAGGGGAACTAGAAGAACCGTGGCGGACATAGATCCCAATAGTTGCAGGACCATTCTGGCTGGGGCTTTGGATCTGGGAAGTAAGGCTCGAACTTGAGACTGTATGGTTTGTATTCTGTCTGTAGGTAGATAGACCCGCATTCGGTTTGAGTCTATCTCTACCCCTATGAATCTTATGCGTTGAGATGGCAGCAACACAGACTTTGGCCAATTGAAGGTGATTCCAAGGGAATTGCCCAGTTATATAGTGGCTTGTAGGCTCCGCAATAGTAGATGCTTGGAGGTGGCAGTTAGGAGCCAGTCGTCTAGATACGGAAACACCTGGAATCCTAGACTTCTCAGGTGAGCAGTCACGACCGCCAAACACTTGGTGAACACCCTGGGGGCTGTGGTGAGACCAAAGGGCAGCGCGCAGAACTGAAAATGACTGAAAATGACTGCCTCCTAGGCTGAAGCGCAGATGTCTCCTGGACGCTTGATGTACCATGATATGGTAATAAGCGTCCTTGAGATCTATGGAGTACATCCAAACACCTTTCTCCAGCAATGGGAGAATGGTTTGTAGGGTGACCATTCGGAACTTGGACTTTCTGACTGAACGGTTTAGAATACTGAGGTCCAAAATGGGTCTCAAGTCCCCGGTCTTTTTTGGCACCAAAAAGAATCTTGAGTAAGTCCCTAATCCGATCTGGTCTGCGGGGACAGGTTGGATGACTCCTTTTTGCAGCAGCTTTGAAACTTCTGAGGCTGCAGTTTCCCGTTGACTGGGTGACGGGTCCGGGATTGTTTTGGACTGAGGTAGAGAGTGAGAGAAAGGGATGGTGTAACCTCCGGCGATAATTCGAAGCACCCATCGGTCCTGAGTGATACCTTCCCAGGCTTTTAGGTGCTTCGAAAAACGACCCCCGACTGGCTCTGGAGCTGCACAGTCGGGCAATCCATCAGGGACTGTGAAAGGCTGAAGAGCCACGAAAGGACTCGCGGTCTCCAGTGTTGCGAGGGC
Source organism: Protopterus annectens (assembly GCF_019279795.1). Lineage (NCBI taxonomy): Eukaryota > Metazoa > Chordata > Ceratodontiformes > Protopteridae > Protopterus > Protopterus annectens. The sequence continues at coordinate 1,600,537,060 of NC_056733.1, forward strand.
CTCTGCCGCCTCTGGGACGGCGTCTTCCGGAAGAATTTCCCCCTCCCCTGCCTCTGGAAGGGGGATCATCCTGCTGAGAGGGGTAAGACTTCTGAGATCTACGGAACCACATTTTCCCTCCTCTTTTAGCCTTGGGGTAAGGCCGAAAGGGAGTGGAAAATCGTGCCCCTACGGCAGTCAAAGTCTTACCCTCCTGCTCGCAGCGGGTGAGTGTGGGAGGACCCATCAAAGGGGGCGTCGGCAAAGGAAGACTTAAAGGCCTCCGCGAAATGACACAGGCGGAGCCAGGCTTGTCTCCGTAGAGCAATGCCTGTACTGCTGCTTACCGCCTTCGGCCGCATAAGAAATGAGCCTCATGGACGAGTTTGAAATGGACGACAGTGTAGCCAGCTGAGAGCCAACCGTCTGGGCCAGCTCCTCAGGCAGGTTACCCAAGAGGGTATCGGAAAGTTCTTTAATCAGATCCCTCTGAAATCTGGTAAAGTGCGTAAGGTAGTTCAAGGACCTTAATGTTAAGGCCGCTGAACTTAGGGTGCGCTTACCGTACCGATCCATGCTCCTAGACTCCTTATTAGGAGGATGGACGGACGTCGAAGCCTCTGCTACATCTTGCTGGGAGGCAGATGCTACCACCAAAGCATCTACAGCCACACCTTTAGTTAGGAACTCTTTTTCAGGGGGTGCTGAGAGGAACTTATTAGGACGAGCAGGCACCGGTTCCATAGAGTCTGGTGTTCCCGCCTCGACAGATCAAATCCAAGAGCTCGTCGAAGGGCGGAGACACCCAGGAGGCGGACGGCTGAGCCCCGAAGGCCTTAAGGAACACCGACTCATCAGCAGAAGGGGGTTTGGATTGCCAGCCGCCTCGTTGTTTAAGGGCTTCCAGGATGTCTGCAAAGGAGACATCATCTGAGGACGACTTAGGGGACCCTTCTGCATCATCGAGATCAGTGTCTGATGTAAGAGACTCATCAGGGGAGTCAACGTGCTTCCTCTTGCACGATCTTTTCCTGGGGGTTCCTCCAAGAAGCTTCAGAAGGACCTCCAGGAGGGAAACCCCAGTGGGGTAACCTCAGGCCCCGGGCTCCGCTGTCTAAGGACAGGGGGACTGCCAAAGACCCAGTCTCGGTATGCAGGGAAGGAGCTGGGGAGACCGTGGAGGTAGCCAAAGATGATTTGGCTAACGCACTCCTCATAGCCCTGAAGGCAGGACCACCAGAATCCTGGGAGGGTCCCACCTCCGTGGCCACGACGGTAGACGGCACTCCCGCAGCCGACGCACCGAGAGGAAGGCTTGGGACCGAAAACATCAGTCCCGAAGCATCCCCCCCGGGGCCGACAGAAGAAGTCCGCGTACCGAACTCCGACTCAAGAGCCGGAGTTGGAGTAAGGGTCGAGCCCAACCCTAAGACCTCCACCGGTTCCACCAGCACCGGCTCCAACGGTGCCGAGGCTGTTGGAGGAGGAACTATAGTAGCAGGGTGGACCATCGGCTCCGAAGTCGAATGGGCTGGAGCCGAAACTAACTTCTGGAACACCGGAGACTGGAAGAGTCTTAGGAGCACCCTGTCGATGTCCGAATCAGACATCTTGGAGGATCTAGATGATACCGATCGGGTCCGAACCGATTTCTCCATCGGCTCCATAGGACTAAAGGACCGGCTCCGAATGGATTCTATTATTATCGGTTCCGAGGGAGATCTCAAGGCAATTTCCCTCGGTGCCGATGAGGACTTCGGCGCTGAAGGGGAAGAGTCTGAGCCGGCAACCCTCATCGGCTCCAATATCAGTGGAGCCGATGAAGGTGACCCGCCTCTCGATGCCCCAGTCCTCGGCTCTGAAACCAGAGGGGTCGAGACTGGAGGCATCGAGGCAGACTGCCCGCCTCGGCCCAAGTCCGTGGAGCCGATGGAGAGGCCTGCCTAGGTTTTTTGGCAGTCGGTTCCGACAGACTGGTCGGAGCCGACGCTTTTTTCTTTTTTGAAGGAGAGGGAGAAGAAGATAAAGCCTCCTCAAAGGATGGCTTGATCAACCCTTTAAGGATTCATTTGTTTTTCCTCTCCTGGAGGACCCTTGATGAGAAGGCGTGACACACGCTACATGACTCTTGTAGGTGCTTGGCACCTAAACAATAAACGCACGAGGAGTGGTCGTCCGTTATGGACATCTTATAACCACACCTCGCGCACTTTTTAAACCCGGAGGGTCTATGTTCCTTAGACATTTTGATTACCTAGGGAAACAGATTAATCACAGAAAACTAAGAAAGTTTAAAGTTTAAAGTTTTTTTTTTTTTTACACAAAAACAGTTCACGAACTAGTAGCACAAAAACACATAAATTGAGGGTCAAGACCCTCTAACTTAAGCAGGTACTTGACCAGTAAAACACAAAACGCTAGCTAGAATAGGGGAAGGCCCCTCTAACTTAAACGAGAATCCTTCCCTTAACGAAAAACACAATTCTCACAACAAAAATTTTCAAATACACTCGTACAACAACGATAGCTGTTAAAACAGCTTTTGGGTACAATTTAACAAATTTTCTGACAGGAAAAGTCTGAATAAACAGTACTTAGCCCAGCCAAGTTTGAGACCACGTCCTAGCTTGTAAGTGGCAAACGAGATCTGGGGGATTAGTGGTGGTGCATCCTGGGATAAGAAATAGCTCAGCCAATAAGAGGCCTCGCTCTATAGCATAGCGTGCAGAGTCGGAGCCGAGGGATCGGCTCCGAGCCCATCAGTACAGAATGTAGGCGAGATAGGATCACATAACATCTTTTGTTATTGGTGGCAAAAAAATGCATCATGCAAAACTGGAAACAACAAGCTTCTACAGCTAAAGAACTCAAAGCAATACAAGAAATAAGGGACCTAGGAAATGGCCAGAAAAAAAGAAGCTGAAGACAAAAGCAAAAAAAAAAAAAAACAGACTAAATACCTCGTACTTAGTGAGCTATCTGATAGTCCATTAACTGCCCTGTTTATTTGGCTGAGATGGAGAATACAGGGAGGACACTGCATAGCGATGCCCAAAGTGATGATGAAGTAAGAATAAAACTGTTGATGTTGTTGTTCTTGGTCTTTAGGCTTTTCCCGGTTAGGGGTCGCCACAGCGGAACTCTGGTCCGCTAATGATTGGCAGTAGATTTTCACGAACGCCGAGGTGCCAGCTCGACGTCCAACCTTCAACGAAGGCACGCCTATTTACACATGTCTTTTGAATGCCACCCAACCATGGGGAGGACAAGCAGACTCCACATAGAAGGCACACTCCAGCCGAGAACCTCTTGCTGTGATGCAACAACGCTACCGCTGCATCACCGCGGATTCAAGAATAAAACTGTTGATAAAACCAAATATTCCAAACAAAGTTTGTTTCAGTTCATTAAAAAACAGTAATGCAGTCACCCCAGTGTAGCATCCTTCTTGTATTTAGTTGCTTGTTTTGCTGTTTGAGATTTTTGTGCTGAGATGGAGAATAACATATGTTTAGTTTTTATATAACTTTTGATTTCTAATGACTACTGTGTTAATAAAATGGTTTGAGCATACAAAAAAAAAACTTGTTTTAAAGCAACATTAGTAGCAAAAATATGTGTGGGAGATAGGGTGCAGAGGTGTTTTATGCTTCCATCACAGCAAAATTGAAGACATGTCCTCTTGCAGCTAATAAAAATAAGTTAAACCCCGGGATTCATGAAGCTTGCGCCAGGCGCAGGCGTAGGGTAGGCGGTATAACACCAAATATGTCCGCCGAGCGATTCAGGTACGATCCAATTCCACGTGCACTACCGGCGTACGCCAGATCTGCGCAGCCTTCGGCTTAGGTATGCTAATCACCCCATGCGCAGTGCCGCACCATGCAAATGAAGTACATAGCGATTCATGAAGTGGTGCAGGCGTAGCATAAGCCCACAGAAATGTAAACCAAAAAACACGGTTTACATTTTTCCAAACAGAACATCAGAGCTATGAAAGCGAACCAGACTCATGTATTACAAGGTTAACATATGCCAATGGCTAAATATACAGCCAATGGCATAAGAAAAGATGCACAACACCTAAAAACAACATTTAATGTCATGTCCACAGTAATGCAAAGTACAACCGCAGGCCATGTGTGCGCAAATGGGAGCACAAAGAAAATATATACAAATGTCATAAAATCGCAATGTAATACAAATCATGACTTCACCATAATACACAATGGTATGCATGGTACACCACAACTAAGCTGCAAGGGTTGCTAAGGGTCTGTGACAGTGTTCGGCGCGGTAACTAGGAAATAGTAGTCAATGCCATGCAAATGAGGCAGGTTATAGTGAATCGCAAACGTCCCGCCGGACTAAGGATGTACCATACGGCGCAGCGCTACAACACCGAGGAGTGGTTTAGAGGTATATATGACATCAGCAGTGGGGTGTGCCACCGCAGCTGTAAGCACATTGGAGCAATGCAAATCCAGCCTGGCCACTGCTATGCAAAGCCGCAGGACAGGGGTGGGGAGGTAGGTATAGCATCGTTTAGCTGAGAGCACATATGGTGCCCGAAAGCGCATGTGTATGGGGATGAAAACATGCCCGAAACCCGGTGAGTGGAAGCACGCGCCGCGCACCACAGCTCAAACAGGAAGGTCAGGGGAAGAAAATAAGGAAATGCCGCAGTAGGGTAACTGGAGTACAACTGAGCAATTAACACCTATTAACTCACAGCGGGCAATCAACGGCAGCCGACAAGTCTGCTCGCAGAAACCTGCAAAACAGGATGGGGAGGTGTTGGATTGCAAAGAAAAGAGAACTGTCATAGCAGAGCAAAGCAAACCTGCAGTAGACTGGCCATAGAACACATTATGCAAGATAAGCCAGGTTTAGGAAAGTACAAATGAAAGCAGGCTGCTGGATGCATGCCAGAAAATGGGAGGTGAAATGTAAAGGGAAGGGCAAGAGGTAATCCACGGCAGCCAAATGTAATTCAACTCCAAAGGCACCACAATAGTAGTTCCTGTGGTAAAACACATACGATACCCTGTAGCTACGATCATACATACACACTCTATAACATCATTAGTGTTCACGGCACAATAGTATAAAGTGTGAAAGCACCTCACACACACCTGTGGATTCCTAAACACTGCACCATAGGTGTAAACATACGAGGAAACTTTTACAATGTACATGTTGGGAGCTGCCATAGCTGTGATTCATCACCATGTGTTAGTGACTGAAGGTGTTGTGGAGGATGATGCTGACAACCACCGCAGGCCCCGGAGGAGGAGAAGAGTGTTCAGACCAAGGGTAACCTACCAGGGGCTACATGATCTGGAGATAGTAGAGCATTACAGGGTGGACAGGGACATCTTACAGCAAATAGTTGAGCTGTGCCGGCCACGCCTGAGATCTAGAAACAACAGAGGGGAACCCATCCCAGTAGACACGAAGGTATGTGTAAGCTTGCGAATACTAGCCACAGGTACCTTTCAAAGGCCAACTTGAGATATAATGGGGATCTCACAGGCATCAGTGTCCAGGGTACTACACCAGTTCCTGGATGCCATGTTACCACATGCCAATGAGCATATATACTTCCCCCAAACTCAGGAGGAGTTGGCCAGCAATATGTGTCTCTTCCACCATGTGGCACACTACCCAGAGGTACTGGGTGCAATAGACTGCACGCACATACATATCAAGTCACCACCCGGTGAGCATGGTAGGCGCTACATAAACCGCAAGGGCTACCACTCCATCAACTGCCAGGTAGTGTGCAATGCCCAGGGCATTATCATGGATGTGTGTGCTGGCAGCCCTGGAAGCTACCATGACTCCCACATCTGGCATGCCTCACAGCTGTATCAGGTATTTGTCAGGGGGGACATCCCACATGGCCACCTTGTGGGGGATGCTGGCTATGCACTGGAGCCGTGGATGATGACTCCCATCAGAAATGCACACACACCCATGCAAGAATGCCATAATGAGGCACACGCACAAACCAGAATCATCATACAGTGTGTGTTAGGGATGCTGAAATCACGGTTCCGCTGCTTGGAAATATCTGGTGGAGCCTAGCAGTACTCTCCAGGCACGTGTGCCCACATCTTCATGTGCCATGCTACATAATATGATCCTGCGGAAACAGCTGCAGCAGGGACATAAAGGTGAAGGCCCTCACAGCCCACCGCAATTGCCAAGACCATCACAGGCACAGAGGGATTCAGACCACGAACACCCAGTGCCAGCCCCAGTAGGCAGATGGAGGCGTGCCCAATATGCCTACGGCTTGGCAAAGAGGGAACGTATAGCACATACTCTGACAGTGTAGGCCCGAACGGACTGACACACCTCTCCATCTGCACACACAGTAAAATGGATGGCACACACATACGACCACCTGTAAATTGTAATGTATAGGTGGCCTACTGTGTGAATCCTACATAGGCAGTCCTCAACCACTGCACACACAACAGCTATTGGAACAAGGAATGTCAATACCTGAACAGTACACGCACCTATCAGCGTATGTTGGTACTGTATGTATAGGTTACTAGGTACATCGGTAGGTACACGCCCGATTGTCAGAGGCCATTCATCAATCGAGGCAAACAGTGTTTGCTGTCGCCACCACATCGAGTAACCAACTGACCCTCAGTGGAGCAGAGCCAATTGCGGGATCCAGTGTGTGTAATCACTGTTCCCCACACACTCTGCATGGATTCCCTGGTGTGTAAATGAGGGGCTCCATACAATGTAATCATGGATGCAGTGGCAAAGCATAGGGTGTACCCATGACAGGTATCTGTCACCCCAGCATGCTCCACATATGGTTGTGTGAAGGTGTAGCACATTATAGTGTGTGGCTAACTGTGACATACATTCCCAGTGCTGGGGCACATCCATTACACATCACTTGGACATACCATTAATAGGTTCCATCCATATGTAAACTAACTGAGTTACCCATTTGACTGCAGTATGGAGTAACAGCCATAGTACAGTCCACATACTAAATGCCATAACACATGTACAAATCCCAGATGCCCAAGTGGTAAACGCACTGACTGTCGGGCATGTTCCCGGTACCACGTCCTGCAAGGGACATTACGTAATCCCGAAGGCATGAATAATGGATGGTGGCTGCAGGTCATCAGATCAGGTTTAGCACATGTTAGCGGGAATATGTGTTGCCCAGTGCTGGTAAGCGTCGTTTAAACATGACCATACGGATATGCGCAAAACAGGGCTAAGCTTCTCTGAATAGCATTATTCACCCCTGTACTAATAGTGCCTGCTCTGAAGGGTAAAACGACCACTGCCAGGAGTAGAACACGCAATCATGTACACAATCACCTAATACTAAGCTACCCAAGATGTACCAACGGCAGGTATGTAATGTGACAGGTTCAAACACAAACGTGCGGAGTCCAGGAAATAGTATATATCGACATGTACACAATGAAAGGTGTATTCTCCCTCTCACTCTCTCTTATATATATATATATATATACATATATATACATATATATATATATATATATATATATATATATATATATATATATATATATATATATATATATATATATATACACACACACATATATATATAATAGAGATAGAAAGGGAGACAGAGAGATATATGTTGATATATACGGATTCACCTATATCTGCAAATATATAGATAGGTCAACGACATGTACACAACCATGGAGGTAGAAATAAATAGGATACTGCCAACTATGGAATGTGTCACATACCGACACGCGTAATCATGAGGCTTAAAGACCGAAAGAACACAGTACCGAAACACTGGAACCGCATGTAATATTATCACGATATTAAAGGACATTTAGTTATCGCTGCCGGTGTTGTGGTCCACATAGATACTGTGTTCAACTGTGTTTGTGATCGCTGTAGTCTGTGTATGTGTGTGTTGAGGGTGCCGTGTGCGTTTCTGTGGGACTGTAATGTGTGTGTGTGTGTTTGCATAGTGTGTCTGTTAGTGCTAACTCGGAGGTAGAGTAGTACGGTAGGTGTGGTCATAGTTGGCCGTAGGCATACGGTACCACCTGTACCACTTTAAGAGGAACAGCCCGTCCCTGGGCAATTTTGTCCTGACAAAAAATATTAAAATGGCAAATGTCCGAGATTGTAGGAAATAATTATGTCCCATATATTATGTAACAGTTGCATTAAATAGTTACGCCTGTATCTACAAAACGTAAACGTTACATGAAACATGATAAGTAGCTAAAGTGCTACAAGAATAAGTATGTATTCAGGATAAAAGTATGTTCTATCCTGTGTACTGACCGTGGGTATGTGTCGGCCTGTAAACACCGATGTGTGTCCTGCAAATGTCCCACTATGGCCATTTGAAAAGGTGGCAACCCATGCCAAAGAGGCTCAGTCACCAACACAGCTGCAATGAGTGCAAATATCTGTGACAGAAATACACGAGACAGCTGTCATTTAGTAACATTCCTTTACATATCGCTGTATTTCCGGAGGTATGGAAGTATCAACCTCACCTGCATACTATATAGAAACCAATTAACAATGGCTCAATGTATAAGCCCATAACAACCATAGTTCAGTCTACTAAGTGATAGGTCTTTAATTAGGGAAGGAGCCCAGACACATATATGGAATATGTAGGAATGCAGTCCCCACAAACCTGTATATGCTATGTACACCCACCTACATCTCCCCCACACCCGAAACAATTGCAATATAGACTGTAATAACATCACAAACATCCACTCACTCAATTACATCTGCAGAACCGTTAACATACCTTGTGAGAGACACATTTGTAAAGGTGCCATGTGAAATCGTAGCTGTTGTACAATGGAACAGACGGCGATGTTACAGGATTTGTTTGCAATAGTCCCTTATCAGACAGTCGAGATGTAGAACCACATACTCTAGCCGTCACACACAATCCACGGGGGACATGAATTCAAAATATCCATGTCTCTACAAATAATCAGTTGCAATTCCTCACAACAAAACACATACAGTCAGTCTCCCCAAAGGTAGGGCAAAAGGGCAACGCCCAAGTGGAGAATTAAATTATACCCCACTGTTGCCACGTAATTGGCGAATGGAGTAGCTGCACAGCTGATGTGCTTGTAATAATTTACTCAAGAACACAAATTGGCGGCAGGAAACCACATGTTACAGGTATCTATGTATATAAGGATGACTTGCCATACATTCAAACCGTATGCTCATACCATAGAACCGTTTAAACAGTAAAGGTGTAAGAGAGATATTTACGAAGATTCGGAACGCTAACAAGGTATGTAGAACACTCAGTATGTTAGTGTACATAGAGCCTGTTTTGTATTAATTAAAAGTGTACGCAATGCATAAAGTGGGAAAAGGTATTCTGTAGTGATGTCTTGTTGAGCATAGCAACGCTTGTAGAAATTGTGTGTCCTGCTGTGAGCCACAAGGTAAACATCACATACACCACAAGGGATGTTACATGAGGGCTTTAAACAGAACAATTCCACACCACCCGCTGTCAGTGGTAGGGTATGTCCAACAAGTACGTGCCATAGCAGGGGATAGTATATGTTGATATACTGTCACAGTAGGCATGTGTATGGGCATATAACGACAATAACATGCCTAAGGTGATCCTGCTGTGCAAGTATGCTTTGCATTATGGGATAACATGTAAAATATGTGTAATGTACAGTATTGTAGGTAGAAATGTCAGATATTCTACACAGCACAACTGTTATATCATGCAAACAAAAGGTATCGTCAACTGGCATGTATGATACACAATAACAGGATACATATGGCTTGTAGTCATGGGACACTGTAACAGCATGATAGCTAATCGAAATGGAAGAGCAACTCAATTAACCATGCACAAAGGACATGTAATAGCTTCACAGGTACATAGTGAGGTACTATGCTGTCTGGCAAGTCTATGTGTAAGCCCAACTACAGTGTTTATACCGGCAGCACCTCTCTAGGGTAGTGTCCTGTCTGTGAACAGCAGAGCCATGTGTTACCTGCACCTCTGTACAGTATAGCCACTGCAGTGATCCCTGGTGTATCAGTGTGACCGCCTACAGAGCCACCTATGACTGGTGTGTTGGGTATGTTATAACACCCTATTGGCTGTAGTTGATGGGCACACATGAGTCTGTGGTTATAAGCAATTGTTGTTGTGTTTGGTAATGAGGGCTGCCTCTGGTGCCTACACAGAGTATGGAGAGGTTCTGCAAATGTCGTACTCATACTGTGTGTGGCCTGTGGTGGTGGAGATCTAGTGAGACTATGTGATGAGTGGGGTGTTTTGCAAATGTTAAACGTCCCCACATGAATGTCAGGTCCAGTCTGGGTTGGTGAGAGCATTACCCCCAGCATGGCCACATATGTGCATCTCCCACAGGCTGTAGTGTCGTATGTTGGGAGGTGAGCATTGACTGTGTACATGAGACAATTGCTCTATTGCCACGTTTGCCATATTCATCATATAGACAGGAATAGCACTGGTACGTGTCACTTGGACATGCCTGTATATTCAACCATGTCTCATAAGATATGTGAGTTACATGTGTACAACAGCTGTTGTACTGTAAGCAAGCTGGAAATGTAAGGACAGACGGTGCACTTGTAAGACATGAGTTGGAATGGGTGCTATAGTAATCAGTAGCTCATGAAGTGCTCACATGTTCTGAACAAGTGCTGAGCATGACTATGCAATACAGATAGGGTGTTGGATAATATCAACCCACTGCAACCCACAAGTGGAGACAACAGTCATAATTGGAGGCACTGCACTATTACCCTGCTGAGTATGGTCTGCAAGTCTATGAACCTTTATCAACGTAGATGTTAGCAGTACAGAAGTAGATGACAGTACAGATGATTTCACACTGCATAGCATACCTGTGACAGGTCATAGGACATCATCACCCATACCATGTTCCAGCTACACTGAGTATACTAGATGTACCTTCGTATGTCACAGGAGTGTTCTACCAGTGGCCTGTTGACAGAAGCAACACTACAAAAGGTGTCTGAGTGACATGTGCATATCACACCAGTGGCAGCTACAGTAAAACAGGGTTAATGTGTACTCCCCCCTCAGTGTAGCACATACCACACAGACAAATGGGAGGCATCTGTGTATGTAAGGATGTGAATGTCCATGACCTAGGAGCAATAGCTGTCTCAGTGTTGTGGAAAACATACAGAATGGGCTTTGTGGGTGAGGTTTGTGACATATGTGGACAATCTGACAGCTGATAAAAGCATTGTCACCGCTAGGTGAATAACCCTGTACCCATTAACAACCACCTACGCAGCGGTCAACATTATGGACACTGTGTAAGGGATGGTGCTGTTCAGTTCACCTCCCTGAGTTGGTGACGTCTCCAGGCCTATTGGGTAGTCATACGAGGCACCCATGTCATGACAGGGTGCCATCCATTAGCATGGAGATCATTGCACAGGCATACTCAGCACTCGGGTGACCAATATCGGATCACATATCACCTTTAAGGGGTATTGGCCATGCATGGATGGGCGATACCAGCCTTCACAATCCTCACCTCCACTATGCAGCATGCTGGCTACCTTGCATAAAGACATGTGCTACGCTGTGATGTTGGACATGCTACACATACATATCCTGATCTGAAAGACATACGTCATGGACAGCCACCGTTCTACTACAAGGATCGCCACATGCTGGACAGATCCCTGTGCCATACATGTTGCATACTCCTGCCATACCATGCAACCCTGTCCATCAAAGCTGCACATGTCATCTCTGTCATACATGGTGCGATGACCGCGTGGTAGATGTATTATTAACTGTCTGGATCAGTAATGTGGCACTGATGCACCTCGCGGTGGCAAAATGGCTGTCGGATACAGCTAGAAAACCTTGCCCGTACATGCCATAGTTGATAACCATCCCTGCGAATGACGTCCGGCTAGCCATTGTCCCATGTCTATCACATGTGCAACACAGGCAATACGTGGCAGGATGATGAACTGCTGTACAGTGCCGTGTAGATGTATATGGCAAAACACATGCATGTAAAGGTTTCCGTGTGTGTGTGTGTGTGTGTGTGTGTGTGTGTGTGTGCATTGTCACTGCTCATGTCCATTAAGGCAGTGTATGTGTTGATTTGTGACATATACACAGCATCAAGGTCAACGGCATTACTGTGGACACATCCAGGCATGTGCTGATAAGTAAGAACACCAGTACAGGCAAACAGACATGCCCACATCAAGACGGCATTCACACGGAGTATGAACAATGTAATGAGGTGACACACGTATATGGTGATGATATCCAATGCATAACGGGTGTTACATGTGTGTGACACAAACATGGCAGTAGTGTCAGTGTCATGACGATTTGCAAAGATAACTGTTCAGATGTACTAGATTTAATACAAATGTATGTGCAGCTGTATCTCTGTACATCTCTGTGATACTGTGACCTGTCTCCATCATTATGTCTTCGAGATAATGCCTCGTTCACGCCTGCCAGCGTAAAGCCGCCAGGAGGATGATGCCCTCATCCCGTACCTCCATGAGAACTACGAGGTGCTATTCAGCCATGTGCCACAGCTTGCCCAGCAGCGTGACGACCTGTGGCAGGACCTTTGCAGGAGGGTTAATGATGTGGGTGGCCATAACCGCACCTACCAGCAGGTGCGCAGACACTGCATGGACCTGATACGACATGCAAAACAGCATGCCAATGCAATCGTCAGGGAACAAGGTGGAACAGGTGTTGGCTCACCAACCCAGCCCTCACTCACACACACCAAGGAGCTACTAGCCAGCCTGGGGACACCCTCAGAACAGCATCCACAAACACTAGCTGCCATCATGGAGGTGGGTGTCTCCCAACCAATGAGCCTGGAGTTGCCTGGTAAGTCACTACTGCACATATGACTATTATATCCCATTTAGTTGCATGTGTCACTGTACAATATGTAATGTAACATAATATGCAAGGTATGTTTACACACATGCCGCATACTACAGTATGCTACCCTGTGTATGCACACATGTGCATACTATATGCTATTTTACAGGAGAATGTGTTAACATGCACAGTGCACCCTGTGGCTGTCATACAGTCATGGATAATGTTCAAACTGCTGTGTCACCCCTATACAGGTACCTCTGGCGTACCGCACAGACATCAGTCCGCCGTTACAGGTGAGACAGTTATCAGTCCGTTACAGGTGAGACAGTTATCAGTATCAGGCATGTTAATGCATATATCTTTATGCCATGTGGCCAGTTAACACATGTACACATAATGTATGGTCCAGTCAGGATATACAGGTCGCATCTGTCATCATTCACACTGGCTACCCATGTGCAATATATACAAACTAAATGAAACACCGACATGACACCACAGTACCTGTCATTGCTAGATGTGTGGACAGCTGGGCATACAACGGTGGAGGTGTTCAATGTAGGCATATGTACTATACATTGGAACAACACGTGTGGTACGCAAACAGTACCACACAGTGAGCTGGGATATGGGCAGGCCACACAAGTCACCATTGTGTAATATGCTCCTGCAATGGGTGCGCAACATTGTGATGTGCCATCTGACATGTCCCAGACATGTAGTGCTCCAGCTGCAATATTGTCTCACTATCCCATAGTACATACCCCACATACCAAACATACAACCCGTTGTCTGGATAGCCCTGTGGACAGTGACATATCTGACATCTATGGGTGTATGTCATATGGGACAACACAGACATGTGAGACAGAAGGCCATCACAAACATTTGGCCAACACATGTTCACACATGGCCATGGAGGATGGCCAGAGACATGTAGTCACACAGTAGTTGTGATGTGTATACACCCTGTTGCACATTGTCCACACATGGTCCAACTATAGCCTTAGTTGACTGATTATATAGTTGATGTGGAACACTGGACATCCTAAACGCCTGCGCACAGCTAGTGGAGGTGTCACTTAATTCGACCATATAAGATGTGTTGAACATCACGACTGTATCACAGCATGACAGTAGTCACCTGTACAGCTTCCACAGACATTAACACCACATCAGGCCACAGATACCGTACATTTCCCTTGCTGCTGTAGGACATCACCATCAGCCATGCACCTCGTGTGTGTGGTACATTAATGTCATGTGGGACATGGTGTATTGACAAATCTGCCATGTGCGGACATGGTTACCAGGCAGCTAAGACTTTGTAGTAGTTGTGCAGGGGTGTCATCCGTAGGTCTTCCAGTGACCTGTCACATGACACAGCATGGTTTGGTGTGTATACACCTCAGCAACGTGGGTCAAAATCCACAGTTATGTAATGTGCATGCACGCAGTTATGGCTATGCACTGTGTGCGTTTTACACACTGCATAGCACTATAGACACCTCATGATGCCATGCAATGGCACAATGTCTGTACTTCACACTGTATAGCAATGTAGACACCTCACACTACCCTTCAATGCTCACATTTGCTAAAAGTGCATTCTATCTGTACGGCATGCAGACAACATTGCAATGTGATACCCATTATAACGTTGTACATGTGTCAGGACACCATTGTGTCAGACATGTATGCATGTCAATGCACACATCAGCAGATTACATGTCAAGGTCACTTCAGCCATGTGTATTGTTAACCTGTGCTGGTCCACATGGTGTATCACAGGGATGCATGCTTACTACCATGATTGTGTGAACTGCATGGCTACTGATATGACACCTGCTTGCTGTTGTGTGCAATCCAGGGAGGTATGCTAACTACAACTATTAATGTCTGAGCTGCATGCCGTCTGCTGTATCACATGCATGCTGCATGCCGTCTGCTACTGATATGACACCTGCTTACTGTTGTGTGCAACCCAGGGGCCGTCTGCTGTATCACATGCATGCTGCATGCCGTCTGTCAAATCACATGCATGGTGTGTCTGTTGTAATGTAGAGTCTTTCTTTGCATTCACAGGTGATGTAGGTGCGTTACCCTCCTGCGGTCCATCTGATGTTAGTGTCCCCACAAATACTACCAGTGATGAACATATGCATGAGGTACAGGCAGGGTTGTCAGGGGCTGAATCTGTGCCAATGGTTGCCATCCCAGCTATGTCCCTCTCTTCCCCGCACACAGTTCTCATGCCAACACATACCCCATCACCAGTGGCCATAGAGGAAGGACAGTCAGCGTGTGTTAGCTCGGAACAGGAACGTGTGGTGGCTACTGAAGGTGTGTCTACACACCATGGTGTCAGTGTAATGACTGCAGATGTGCCACACAGGCATGTGGCCAGTGCTGCTCGTAGGAGGACATCTGGCAGACATGCACCTGCAGGACAGAGCGCAGCAGCTGGTGTCACCAGACGCATGTTCCAGACTGTAATGGTGGCACAGGCACGTGCTGAATGGCAGAACAGTGAAGGGTAGAGGCTTCAGAGGGCTGCTATACGTACTCTAAACGACAACATCCAGGCATTAGCAAATGCTCAACAGCAGATTGCTGATGTTCTGGACAGGCGATTGGGTGACATGGTTGGAATCCTTGACCATGGCATGGCAATCCGCGAGCGTGAGCTGTCTGTGCTGGAATATCTGGTAGGAGTGAGGCGTAGGCCAGCTACATCACCTAGTGCAGGTCAACGTGAATGAGCAACCTCACATGCCCGCTCCCATAGTGCCAGTAGCAGTAGCAGTGCAGCTGATGCTGCGCTATCCACACCAGGACACAGCAGGCCACTGGGACGTGGCGCTGGACATTCCAAGCGGGGACACGGTTTCAGTGGACAAGTGTCATCAGACAGTAGCCAATCTGTACCTCCGCCTAGTAGTACCCGTGCAACCCCTGGCAGGCACAGGTTACGTGGCCGGACACAGTGAGCTGTACATCCTGGTCTGTACAATCTGGAGCTGTCAATAATACCCCTGTGTAGGCCTGACAAAAGGCAGAACTGTGTGCACACATACACACACACAGCAGAAACATCTGAACGGCACCGCAACACCCACATGCATATCGACCACACATGTCCAATCAGATCACAGGACCTTACCCACACACATGATGTCATCCACTGGTGCAGCTTATGCCCCTGGCAAACATTATCACCCTGTGCATATGATGATGCCTGTGCCGCGTCCCTGTCATCCACACCATTGGTGTAGGGGCATGCTCATATGGTCTGATGCACAGGGTGAACAGAATAGTGAGATAAGTGTATATGACCTTAGTTGTGTACTGTTGACACGCACCAGACATACCATGTAGTAAGGTTTATAATGCATTGTTATATGTTCACAGTATGTGTCTTGGTAACAATGGTAACAGCATGTTGGTAATTATGCCCCGCTTCCCTCCTTAAGGTCCAATTGCATGTGCCATTATGTTACAGTATTTGCAGTTGGAGTGCATTGTTGTATGTTCACAGTATGTGTCTTGGTAACAACAGTAACAACATGTTGGTAATGATGCCCTGCTTCCCCCTTAAGGTCTACTTGCATGTGCCAATAAGTAGCAGTGTTTGCAGTTTCACATGTGTAAATGTGGAGTACTCACAGGCATGTATGGCAATACCAGCATGCTATATGTAACCTCAACCTCACTGTTAGAAAGGCTACCATTCCACAGATGTCCACACATCTACTGATCCAGAAGCATGTGGGCTGTTTAACAGGCTACAGTGGCTAGAGATGTGACATCCATACCAGGTCACATCACAGTTATGTTGACATGGTGTGGGGGGTTTACACAGCGGTCTGGCCGATGATAACTTTAGAGGCGACTTGACAGCATGAGGCCTCACTGTGTAGCAGTAATACCCTGTTACATTACAGGATAAGGACACACACAGACATACACGGAAACACACAGTAACATGCCCACACTCACGAGGTCAACAACACTATAACGCACACTCGAGTGTTGAGGTGAGGACCCCTGCCTATATGGTAATCACCCTCACAGTACTGTGCACCCACACAACGTGACACAGAGAATGAACATGTACAGGTAGCCAGTAAGGCTGAGACCGATGGCATCAACAGGGTTGTAGACTGCATCACCATGAGGGGTTAGGGATCCTGTCTGTTCTGTATGGTAGCATACATCCTCACTCCATGCACCAGACAGCCATACATACATACACACACACACACACACACACACACACACACTCTGGAGTCCACAAATGTCATTCACATACAGATAGCTGACATGTGTGTGAAACACACACCACCCTGCCTACATCATGCTTTCCACACTGCAATATGTATAGATCTCTAGAACACTGTACAGGGGTGTGTAACAATTGGGATGTATTCCCCACCATATGTGGCATATATGGTCACACAAGCCAACACACATGGCAGTACTGTGAATGATACACCTGCTATATGATGATACATCTGACAGACATGCAGCACTATTGGCCGCATTATGTGTACCAACGCTACCTTCGGCAATTGTGCTGCTATATGCACATGGGAGGATGTAAGTGTTACAGGTGTCAAGTGACTTACAGTCAGTAACACCTTGACCGCTGTGTAGGTTGTACGTCTTCACCATCAAGTAACAGTAACATAGCGTACTTTTTGCACATGTAATGGTAGGATGGCTTGTGACACACACCTGTGAGCCGTCTTCGGCAAACATCCATCTGCAAAGGTGGATCACCACTTTATGTACACACATCCATCCATACCTGATGTACATCCTACCGTACTGTCAGTATTTCACCATATACAGGTGTCAATGATGAGGCTGCATTGCAACTGCATGTTGTAGTTAGGCACAGATGAATGACATACATCAGCAACTGCACATGCATGGTAGCTGCATGCACACCACTACATGTACATGTGTGTTGGTCCTACATGCCTGCCATGTAGCCATGTTTGTATGCATTGCAAATGGACATGTGTGATGACATACATAACACATGGACTGTTGTATGATATGATGGTTGTCATGGGTAACTAGTACAGAGGGAATGTTACCTCGGTCAACATTGCTACCTTATGTACTGTTAGCATTCAACAGCCATGGACCTACCTTCCATGTGCATGCGTGTGATTGCTGTAGCCACTTGTCTGCACGGAGGACAGCAAAAGCTATGCTATGTACATATGTGTTGTGTGTGTGTGTGTGTGTGTATGTGTGTGTGGTCCATGTACATATCCACTGCGATTACATGTATGTCGTATCCAAACATGTGTGTTCTTTGGTGTACAGTGACGGTCATCTGTTACAGCTGTGTAAGACCCAGGGCCCCTGTTATGTGTAGAGCCGACCTGGTTATGAGCAGTGGTATCATTGCATTGCATAACACATGATGGTACCCTGTCAGTACATGTGTAGTCTGCACAGTTGCTGTAGACCTATGTACAATCCACTGGTCATGAGTCACATGGTGTTGTGGTAATGTATGGATGTGTGTTGCTGGTCCAAGGACATGGTGATGTCTGAGGGCTAAATAGTAGAATGTGGCATTTACCTCTGTGATCTGCACCCGAGACATATGTGATGGCTCGAGTGTGTACTGGTCAGTACATGTGAGTGGCCTTCATGTACGTGGGGACAGTAACACCATACTGTGCCCTTCCATGTTTAGAATCGGTGTGCATGCAAGACAGCCCTTTGCTATTACTGTGTGAGCATGCCCAATATGCCGTTGTGTAGATGGACACACAGTATATTCCAAACTGTGCCCTTCCGTGTTTAGAATCAGTGTGCATGCAAGACAGCCCTTCGCTACTACTGTGTGAGCATGCCCAGTACGCCGTTGTGTAGATGGACACACAGTACATTCCAAACTGTGCCTTCCGTGTTTAGAATCCATGTGTATGCAAGACAGCCCTTCGCTTCTACTAAGTGTGTGAGTATGCCCAGTACGCAGTTGTATAGATGGAGACACAGTATATTCCAAACGGACGTGTGATACTAAGTGTGTGAGCATGCCCAGTGACACCTTGTGTCGGTGATGTGCCTCTGTGCATGGGCATGGCCACTGACATCCTGTATAGCGATGGTGGTCATCCAGGCAACAGATGTCCATACGCCAAGTCAGGATGGACTCCTACATTGAACACACTGGTTGAATGTCTTGAAGGGTGTACTGTCTGTGGCACGTTTCGTATCTATGTAGTGTTGTAATAGTGCTCCGTAGATAGGCAGTTGTCCCGCTCACACCACTGCCGTGTGTTGTCTACGTCTACCTTGGGACAGTAAAATGCTTTTAGACTGCTCACTCTCTATACATTCCCTATCAGCGTCTTTGCCTTTGTGGATGATGTCATCCACCTAGAAGTATGCCTCTGGGAGTGCTGTGTTCCAGTAATCTTAGTAGCGCATTCTATAACTGCGTAATGCTGTAGTGTGATAAGGTAGTTAGGTGTATGTTCGACTCCCAGCCCTGCCAAGTGTGTGTCTGTGTGTGTGTGTGTGTGTGTGTGTGTGTGTGTGTGTTTCCAGCTGCCTGGGGACAAAGTAATGCTTTTAGATGGCTCACTCCCCATACATTCCATATCGGCGTCTTTGCCTTTGCGGATGATGTCATCCACCTAGAAGTATGCCTCTGGGAGTGC
This sequence comes from Protopterus annectens, assembly GCF_019279795.1. Classification (NCBI taxonomy): domain Eukaryota; kingdom Metazoa; phylum Chordata; order Ceratodontiformes; family Protopteridae; genus Protopterus; species Protopterus annectens. The sequence goes on from NC_056733.1 coordinate 1,600,556,674, forward strand.
TGTGTTCCAGTAATCTCGGTAGCGCATTCTATAACTGCGTAATGCTGTAGTGTGATAAGGTAGTTAGGTGTATGTTAGACTCCCAGCCCTGCCAAGTGTGTGTGTGTGTGTGTGTGTGTGTGTGTGTGTGTGTGTGTGTGTGTGTGTGTGTGTTTTTCCAGCTGCCTGGGGACAGAGTAATGCTTTTAGATGGCTCACTCCCCATACATTCCCTATCGGCGTCTTTGCCTTTGCGGATGATGTCATCCACCTAGATGTATGCCTGTGGGAGTGCGGTGAAGCTGGAACTCGGTAGTGCATTCTGTTACTGCATAATGCTGTAGTGTGGTAGACTAGACAGGTAGGTGCTCAATTCCAAGGCATGGCAGGTGTGTGTGTTTGACAGTTATACCGTATGTGTTGGTATCTGTGGGTGGCTAGCTGCGGGATGTGTTCAGTGTGTTCTGTTGCTGACCTATATAGTGTCCACAGCCCGCATATTCTGCCAAGACACTGGGTTCTCAAAACATACATTCGCCAATAGGTCTGGTGAGTAACTGTCAGCAGCCCTACTCTTACCCTTTATATGGTCTGACCCATGTGACGCAACAAAACACACGTGCCTTGTTAGTAACAATGCTACATGATGCAGGTGGCACATGTAGTTTCCTTTTCATTCCTGTCTAATGCATTGCTGTCATGTGGTCCGCTGTTGTGATATAAATGCCATATCTACATATGTGTGTACATGTATATGTGTGTATGTGTATATGTGTGTGTGTGTGTGTGTGTGTATATACATATATATATATATTTATATATATGTATACAAATAATATATATGATATATGTAGATATAGAGTTGGACATAGATGTGAACATATATGTCTGGGGACATCAGCACTATTGAATGTTTGTGCCGGATGATCTGTACGTGATAACCTGGGATCTATGTATATCTGCCATGGCGTGGTGGTAATGCACATCGTTCGTTCTGGGCAGGGTCACGGGTTGTAGTCGTGTAGACACCGGATATTTTGTTGCTGGGAAGACCATGGGACATCAAATATGGTGATAGTAAGGCACCTGTTGCCAGTTGTGTACGGATCTGAGTGACACTGAGCAGTGGTTATTAATTTGGAGGTTCAGTATGGGTCATATAACTATTCATTAGAAGACTATACTATGCAGATGAGGTTGACAATAGTGTATCCCATTTATCACCAGGGTGTGATGCTGGTCCCTGGAATGTATGTGTGTAGTCAGCCGGGTGCAGGTCTCGAATATAGTTGACAGCATGGGAGGGGAGTCAGGCATACTGTAAGTACATTGCAGAACTGTGCCTCGGGAGTGCTCCTGCCCTAGCACACCTAAGCTAGGTGTGTGTCTATACCTGCCTGGTGACATTGGGAGGGATGACAGCAGTGGTGGGGTAGTCAGGGTGTACAGGCTGCACAAACAGGTGTTGATCAGCACAATCAGCAGATGACATGGCCAGCCCACACCTGAACAGTACGGTAATGCGAGCATGCAGCATACACACTGGTTTCGTCCTCACTCTACACCACCGGTGTATACCTGCGGGGACATTTCACGACACAGTCCAACCAAATGAGACGGGCTGCAGCAGGCAACATATACCAACATGTGCAGGAGGCTGGGGCATGAGGATGTGTATGCTGCCGAACAACCCTTACTTGTGTGACATAAGACTTCATAGACCCAGGGTGACTTACAAGGGGCTACATGAGCTGGGGATGGTGGAGCACTATGGGGTGGACAGAGACCTCCTACAGCAGCTTGTTGACCTGTGCCTGCCACACCTGACATCAAACAGGCCGAGGGAAACACATTACAGTGGAGACCACGGTATGTGTTGGCCTAGGTGTACTATCCACAGGTACCTCACACAGCACAACTGGGGATATCATGGGTATCTCACAGGCATCTGCATCCAGAATAGTGCACCAGTTCACAGATGCCATGTCAACACATGCTAGTGAGCACGTACATGTCCTCAACACACGTGATTAGTAGACCAGTAATATGCATCTGTTCAACCACATGGATGACTACCCTGGGGTACTGGGTGCTATAGCCTGCACATACATGCACATCATAGCATCATCCGGTGAGCGGGGTAGGGCCTACAGTCACTGCAGGGGCATACCCTCCAACAGCTACGCCATATGCGACGGCCAGGGTATGAGACTGCATGTGTGTGCTGTCTGCCCTGGAAGCTATGATGATTCCGATATATGGCTTCTGACACAGCTGTAGCACACCAATGCCAATATGGACATCCCCTACAGTCTCCTAGTGGGGGATGCTGGGTAAACACTGGTGTCGTGGTTGATGACACCCATCAGCAATGCACACACACATGAACACTCACACGATACTGAGGCGGATGCACAGGCAAGACATATACTTGTGCATGTGTTTGGGATGCTCAGTTCACAGTTCTGGTATCCGGACACATCTGTTGGAGCTCTGCAGTATTCACAAGCTACATGCATACAAGTTGTTATAGTATTTGCTATGCTACACAATCTTATCCTGCAATAACAGTTGCAGCAGGAACAGCATGGGGCAGGGCCACACAGCCCAACACCACTGCCAAGGCCTGTACAGGCACAGTGTGACTTGGTGAAGGAACTACCTGAGCAGGGCACAGTTGGCAAAAGCCCATGCACAGTATGACCTGCCCTTGGCAAAGAGGCAACACAAGGCATATGCACTGACACAGTAGGTACCAACGGATTTCCCCTCTCTGACCCGCAGACAGTACAATGGATGCCAAACATGACACTACCTGTGCTCGGCCATGTATAGGAGGTGCACTGTGTGCATCCGACATAGGCAGGCCTCCAGCACTGTCCTCAAGTCCAGAACACACCCAGGGTATGTCTACTGGCCTAACAAGTGACAGTTTTATCAGAATGTGTATTTACCCATTGCTATGGTATTGTATGTGAGCATACAAGTGACTGTGGTGGCCAAATGTTAGGGCAGCAGACAGTACACATCCATAGTGGCACCATGACCTCTGTAGCACATACGGGGGTCACAATGGTAGCCTGTAGTACACAGGGTGTCCTAACCCACTGCAGATTATGGGCTGACCATCATGTGTGTCCGTACAGCCCACACACGTTCCATGCAGCTGGACAGATGTGGACCAATACAGACAAATGATATACGATGGCCTATGGATATGCCCAATGAATGACCCCAACCCCCTAAGACACACACAGACTACAGCAGGCCAGGCAGTTTGATGTAGGTTGTGTAAGCTAAGACGTCCAACACCACTGTGCTGGTATTTAAAGCTGGGACCTGACGTACACTGGTATCCCTTCAACCAGCAATTTCAGTAGGTCCACACACTGACATGGAGTACCCGGCATACCAGTACAACTGTTGGCTGTGCCCCCCATCAAACCTACACATGTGAGAGTCATGTGCGCCACCCACGGTGCTGTGTAGGACTGTGGTTGTGGTTGGATGTCCCCCCACGCTATGCTGACATGCAGCAACTGTCAATGCCACATGACCATTAGCTAATCTAGCATCTACCCTGCAGACACAGCATGACACCTGTCTGTGTAGAACGGAGGGGTCAGCAACACAGTACTAACTATCTGGACATGTGACACATACGATACAATTGACCATACTTGGCATGCTCACACACATGACGGTATGATGGTAATGTCGGTCGACAACATGTGTAACAGTCATACTGGGCATGCTCACACAATGAAACACAAGACGGCCAGGAATGCATACACCAGTGGTCCGGACATATCTGCCAGTACATTGCTATACTGTTGAATGACTGCACTGTATGGTGTGTGTGTGGTCTATTGTCTGTACATATGCCATGGTCTATTGTTAATTCACATGAGCTATGTACGCAGGGTACAGCTACCAACACGTGAATAGGGCGGTTCTTTGTTTGCGGACAGACCGACGCCTTTGGATACGAACTGGGTAAGGCACATTTCAGCAGGTGGGAGCAGTTGTGCGTGGGTTTGCACAGTGTTAAGCACTGCTGAACTCTGGTCACAGTACCTTATACACGTTTAGACTCCACATTTCTTTGACAGTGCACTACTGGCATACTGGTAGACAAAAGTACAGTTTTGTACCTACCATAAATGTAGATGTTCGAGTGCTAATACAGCTGCAGTAACCACAGATGGGTTCTCTGCCGTCAGGCGGGTCCTCGGTCGGCCGAATTCCAAAGTCTTGGTCCGGCGTCGGTTGTCGTCGCTCTCTTCCCTGACGTCAGTGCGACAGGGGTATACAAGATACAGCCGACGCCATATTCTTCAGTCTTTCTTGCCCCAGATGTCAGGTGCCCCCAGAAGGAAGGCAATACATAAATTATATTTAAATATATATATATATATATATATATATATATATATATATATATATATATATATATATATATATATATATATTCAAGCAATGCAATGTAATCAAAAAACAGTAGTTGCAAGAAAATACATCATAGAAGGATAACCCCAAATTAGGTTGCAAGAGGAGGTGTTAGCCACTAGTCCTTTACCAAGAGGGGAAGGAGGGAGGGAAACCTGTACTGCAGCTGTATTAGCACTCGAACATCTACATTTATGGTAGGTACAAAACTGTACTATGTTCATCGTGCATACAGCTGCAGTAATCACAGATGGGTAGAATCCCAAAGCTACGCACAGGGTGGTAGGCACTAGGTGGAACTGGGATGAGCCAGAATGCCCTGCAACACAGCAGTGGCAAAGCCTGCTCTAGTTTTGGAATATAAAGGCAGATGGTAGTGTTTTGTGAAGGTATGCACAGAACTCCAAGTGGCTGCCTCCAAAATATCTTTGGTAGGAACTCCTCTGAGGAAGGCTGTAGAGGTAGCTGTGGCCCTGGTGGAGTGGGATCTGATGCCTGTAGGGACAGATTTTCCATGATAGGAGTAACAAAACCGTATGCAGTGGCCTATCCATTTTGAAAATGTCTGTTTGGTAACTGGCTTTTCTTGAGCTCCTACAGCATAGTACACAAAAAGTTATTCTGATTTTCTGAAAGGCTTTGTTCTGTCCAAATACTAACGTAGCTGTCTATAGATGTCTAAGGAGTGTAGCAGCCTTTCCCCTTTGTTTTGAGGATTACGGTAAAAGGTAGGTAAGTGTATGGCTTGATTTAAAGCTACCCTGGATACTACTTTAGGCATAAAAGATGGATTGGTTCGAAGGGAAACCCTGTCCTGATGGAAGATGAGAAAGGGCTGCACAGCCATGAGGGCTTGTAGTTCCGAAACCCTACGAGCTGAGGTAATGGCCAGAAGGAAAGCTGTTTTCCAGGACAAATATTGCAAATCTGTTGAGGCAGCTGGTTCAAAAGGAGGCAATGTTAATTTTTCTAAAATGTAACTAAAATCCCAGGCTGGCACAGGTTGCTTCCTTGGTGGTCTTATATTTTTAGCCCCTCTGAGGAACTGTCTTAAGAGTGGGTGAGAGAATAAGGGTGGATCCGTGTTGAATTCTGCAGAGATGGCTGAGGCATGGATTTTTATGGAGGAAAATGAAAGTCCACTGTTCAGCAACTCAGCTAGATACTGTAGTACCTGAGGCAAATTCAGTTTTCTAGGGTCCTGGCCTTTTTTCTCATTCCAAGAGCAAAACCGTTTCCATTTTGCGGAGTAAGCCTTTCTAGTAGATGGCCTTCTGGCCTCCAAAATGATGTCCTGCACCTCTTTGGGGAGTAGTGTCTGATGAGGTGTTAAGGAATTTTTCATGCAGCTAGACTGAGTGTTTTCAGCTGGCTGTGAAGAGTTTTGTAGCTGTGCTGAGTCAACAGAAGAGGCATTAGAGGTAGGGGCCAGGGAGGAGTATGTGTTAGGCTCCTCAGGAGTGGATACCAGTGTTGCCTCGGCCAGTCTGGAGCAATCAATATCATCTTCGGTCTGTCTGTTCTTGCTGTCAAGAGCAGAAGAGGCAGAGGTGGGAAAGCGTAAACTGTCCACGCTGTCCAACTGAATGAAAGGGCGTCCACTCTCCAGGCCTTTGGAAGAAAGGTCCTTGAACACAACTTTTCCAATTGATGATTCCTGTGGGAGGCGAAGAGATCTATGTCTGGCCTCCCCCACGCTTGGATTATTTTTGTAAACACTTGAGGATGCAACTTCCATTCGTGTGGATCTGTCACATTTCTGCTTAGATTGTCTGCCAGCGTGTTTTCCAAACCTGGCAAGTACTGTGCTTGAAGTTCGATTTGCCATTCCAGAGCCAAGTTCCAAAGTGTCATGGCTAGTCTGCACAGGGGGTATGAATGTGTTCCTCCTTGTTTGTTTATGTACCACATTACTGTGGTGTTGTCTGTTCTTATCAATAATTGTCCTGGATGCAGGAGGTCCTTGAAAGCTGTAATTGCATTTATCACTGCTAGCATTTCTTTTTGATTGATGTGAAGGTGCTTTTCTTTTTGGGACCATTTGCCCTGAATGCACCTGTCTGTCATGTGTGCCCCCCAGGCGTAATCTGAGGCATCTGTTGTGATGACTTGATTTGCTTGAGGCTTGCAGAATGGGAGACCTGTGTTTGTTTGACATGCTTGGGCCCACCATAGGAATTCCATTTGCAAACATGGAATTATTGGTATTATTGTTTCCAAACTGTGGCTGTGTTGAGACCATAGGTTTTTTAGGTACCATTGAAGTTTCCTCATATGCAACTTTGCACATGGGATTAAAAGAATGCAAGATGCCATGAAGCCCAGAGCCTGCAGGATTTTCCTTGCAGTAAGCCTGGTACAATTTGCTAGTATTTTGAAGTACTGAGTTAGTTGCCCCTGTTTTTCTGGCATAAGATAGGCCATCTGGGTGTTTGTGTCCAAGTTGGCACCCAAGAAAATTATTTTCTGAGATGGTGTTAGTCTGGATTTCTCTTTGTTGATTGTGTATCCCAGAGAGTTCAGTAACTGTGTTGCATAAGTCAGATGATCCAGAAGTATGTGTTTGCTGTCCGCTTGGATCAGGCAGTCGTCCAAATAAGGGTAAATTTGTATCCCTTGAAGTCTGCAGTAGGCAATTACTGATGCCAGGCATTTCGTTAATACTCTGGGCGCAGTAGATAAGCCAAAGGGCAATGCAGAGAATTGATAGTGGATTGAACCTGCAAGAAATCTGAGGTATCTTCTGCAGCTTTGTCTGACTGGGACATGCAGGTATGCCTCCTTGAGGTCCAATGTTACCAGCCAAAACTCCTTGCCCAGCATGGGAAGAAGCTGCTGTAATGTGAGCATCTTGAATTTTGGTACGAGTAAGAATGTGTTTAGGATGGATAAGTCCAAAATGGGTCTCCAGTCGGTTCCTTTCCTTGGTACCAGAAATAGCCTGGAATAAAAACCTTGGCCTTGTTCGTGAGTAGGTACCTCTTGAATAGCTTTCATATCTATGAGCTTTGAAATTTGTAGTTGTGCCTCTGCCCTTTGATTGTGTGGCAGGTTTGGCATGCCTCTCATTTTTGGTAGAGTGTGAAAATGAAATCTGTAGCCTCTGTCTATAACGTCCAGGATCCATTTGGCTGTTGTGACAATATGCCAATTTCTTGTAAATAATGCCAGCTTTCCTCCCAAAGTTGCTGCCAGCTGAGACTTGCTTGGCGTGGAAAGGAGGAAGTCATTGGGTTTGTTTCCTATATTGCTGTGCACTGTCTTCGCCACCTCTTGGTGCTGGAGTTTGCCATTGCCTGCCTCTATATGATCCTTGTGATTGTCCTCTACCCCTTGAGCGCCTGTATCTACCTCTTTGGGGCTTGTCCGTGGCTGGAAAGGACCAGTTTTTAGAAGGCCAATTTCTGCTAAAACGTGGTGGTTGAACCTGCAGAAAAGCTTTGACAGATTGCATAGATTTGGCTTTTTCTTCCATTTTCCGTAGTATCTCCTCAGCATTAGTACCAAATAGCACATCCTTTTGTAAAGGAGCATCTAATAGTTTAGCTTTCACATGATCAGGCAAGATTTGTTCCCTAAGCCATGCGTGTCTACGAATAACTGATCCTGTAACAGCAGCTCTAATTGAGGCCTCTAGGGCATCATAGCCACATTGTAAGGTGTGTTTACCCACTTGTTCTGCACTATGCATCATATCCTGCAACTCCTTCAAATCTGGTTGTTCAGGTTGAGACATTTTATTTCTTAATTGTGATAACAGAAACTGCTGATATTTAAGCATATGAAACTGACAATTTAAGGCCCTCATGGCTAGGGTGGCCGAGGTATACACCTTTTTTCCCCACCTTTCTAAGGATCTAGACTCTCTTTCGGAAGGTAGCGGATTCTTAGCAGTAGAGGCCTTCATTCCCTTGGGGCCTTGAGAAATGGTTTCAGGGTCAGCATTATGGCTTTTGTACAGAAATTGGTGAGAGTTAGGAACTCTGTAGTACCTAACAGGCTTGACTGGGGCAGGAGGCAGGGAATCCGGATTAAGGCAAGCCTCCGAATAAACATCATCCAGTTCGTCCAAGACAGGAGGTATCGCCAGAGGTCTGTGTTGAGGTAACAAAAGAAATTCCCTAAGTCTTTTCTTGGAATCAGAAAAGTCTTGGCCTTCCCAATGGAAGTGTTCCCTCAAGGTGTGCAAGGTTTCCCCAAAAGAAAAATCCTCAGGAGGGGATACAGAGGGAATGGACTGCTCCGCATCAGAATCTTCAAAAGGGGAGAAAGAGTGTTCCTCTACATCAGAATGATCTGAAAAAATGGAGCCCTGATCCGAAGAGGGAGAATCTTCCTCCACTCTGGGTCTCTTGTCTGGAGGGGGTTGGGAACCCCTGATAAGAGTAATTAAATCCTCAGTCATTTTAAGCATCTGCTTTTTAGGCATGGGGCCTGGAGATGGGCCCTGTGCAACAGGCCTCTTGGGATGCCTGGCTGATTTGGACTTAGTAAAGGCCTTAACTGAAAAAGAAGATGAGGGTGGAAGTGGACCTGTCCACATTACGAGGCTCAACGCTCACAGTGGCTTCGGTGGTTGTAGTCTGGGTATGGGCCGAGGTACCTGCGGTCTCGGTTACAGAAGACCCCGCCAAAGAAGTGTCGTCAGTAGTCAGGGACTGCATAGGCGTCTCGCTGAGAACCGGACCACGTGTAGCTGGTTTTGGCATGGTGTCGGTGGGGACCACGGACCTCGCATGTCGCCATCGAAAAGTGTTGGAACTCACCGACGCTTAATAGTGCGCTTATTGTAAGTAGCGCAAAAGTGACAGCCCGAGACGTCGTGGTCTGGGCCTAAACAAGGTATGCAGAGGGAATGGAAATCCTTATGCGGTATTTGCTTCCCACAAGAAATACAATTGTTAACTTTTTCTGACATCGGTCTGAGGCAAGAAAAATTTCCCCAACGGGGTACTTAGCCTTAATGAAGACTTCGGTTTCCAATTTTTCGTAAATTCAGGAGCTGGCCGACCGGCACTTGCGAACTGCTTCTGCTTCGGGCACCGCACGGCAAAAACGACTGAAGAATATGGCGTCGGCTGTCTCTTATATACCCCTGTCGCATTGACGTCAGGGAAGAGAGCGACGACAACCGACGCTGGACCAAGACTTTGGAATTCGGCTGACCGAGGACCCGCCTGATGGCACAGAACCCATCTGTGATTACTGCAGCTGTATGCACGATGAACATCACGTTTACAGCCGCTCGCTCACCGACATTTCTGCTTACATTTGTCACTCACGCTGGGTGTGTGCGATCCCTTGTGATGCGTATTACATCAGACTACATGACTACAGTATTGGGTATGTGTAACCATTTTGCGACGGCATGCGTTCGACTGTACGGACTCGGCGGCCTGTCCAGTGACGTAATCATATTATATGCGTGTTCCTCGTATGATCTGCTCCCATCTGCCTGATACATGGGAAGCGATACTCTGCAATGCTGACATGTGACATGAGTTTGTTAACGTAGCTGTCCGCCGAGTCATGCTACCGTATACCTACTGCACGTTGTCCACCTTTCAGATTGCACGGCGGAAGACTGTAGGAGTGACACCTTTCCCACTTTGCATGGGACAGTCCCTCATTAGGCATATCTCATGTGACAATACCAGACCTCTCCACCAATCGGGGACACATTTCTACAGAATCAGGGACAGGTCAAGAAAACATCAGGGACACTTTTACAAAAGTAGTGCTATTAACTTGAAACATTGACAGAATCAGAGCATATGACTCAATACACATATTCTGAAGTAAAAGTAGGTTATAACTCTTACTTATTGTCATTAATCAGTAAGTGTGATTCACCACCTTTCCTTCAACAGTCACTAATTTTAGGAGGGATTAAGAGGGACAGAGTTAAACTTTCAGTCAAACTCAGGGACGTACCTGAAATGCAGGGACAGTTGAGAGGTATGGACAATACTCTAGCCATTGCAACTGTCCTGATTAGGGGACATTCTCATGTTGTACATGTCTGTACTGGTTGCTTGTTACAGGTCTTGTATGCCTGACACGTCGATATGTCATATGTAGTAGCATAAGCAACTTTACTGCTGCTAGACTATGCTTTAATTTGTGCCGATATGTATATTTCTGTACTATGCATGGCTGTAGGTATGTTCTGCCCTGGTACGTCTGACATTTATACAGAGCAGGTTCCACTTTGGCCATTCAGAATGGTGGCGGCCCTATAGACCCTATATGTAGAGCTATCACATGTGTCAAGGCAACACATACCCACAGCCAGTAGTAAATGGACGACTTCCACGGTTTTCATACATTAAGGTTATTCATGTAGCACTATAATTGATAATACTGTTTCCTATTACAAGTAGCTGTTTCTGATACAACAAATTAATGTCTGACACCACTACACACACTATATAGCCTCCATTCCCGAACTCACAGGCCATGTGCCATAACTGTCATTTTGCAGGACACAACTGCCCAGACGGGTGTGTCCCTCGCAGGCGTACGGGTGTTGAACCACTTCTATTATGCTATCATCTACCTAAGGTGGTCAGCAAATTATGCACTTTCCATCAGTGGCAGAACTCACATACCAATGGGTGTGAATGAACACTCTATCAGGAATAATGCATAACACCCTGTGGGACACACTTAGACGATTGGTTCTATTAACCAGACACATTTACAGTCACAGAGCATATGTATTCATTCACATGTCGAGGTACATGCTGTTTCTGACTCATACATGTTGTCATCTGTCATTACCTGTATTCCGCCACCTGTTCACCTAATATCACTAGTTCTGGAAGTGTTTAGTTGGACTTTGTTACATTCTGATACATAACTATTGTCCATGCTAATCGGGTACACGGCACTGATTTGGTCTCTATGTATTCCCCTGATGGTTTACAGACTATCCGGTAGATGTGCTCTTCAGGTTTGGGAGGTGTAGGCGTATGCTATGCCCACATAGGAATATTAATGACTTCCACTGGGCGGGCCTACTACATATCTGCCAACCAGCACCTGCACACTTAAGCCCATTATTGCATACCCATGGTCCACCTACCTGGCACCCCTCTACAGCAGTCGTGACAAATACTTACTGCGAGCGCAGCTGGGGTATGAGCACACCCCTACACATTGCCCACTCTCCCCGTCTCGGGACACGTCGTACATTTTGTCAACCCATGTATTATCACACTTGCACAACCTACTGTTCCATGTAAACCTACAACCTGCTCATATCAATGTCAGCAGATTCACACGTACCCTGAATTTTTGGGGTCCCGCAAGGGACACCATTATCCATGTTTAAAGTGTAGACCTTGCAGATCTCTCCCACTGGTACTTTCCTACCGGTGTTTTGGACAGCGGCAATGTATTGATCTGTATTGCCTGTCTGTATGTCTGTCCGGCCTAGCTGGGCGATGTGGGGGGTACAACGTTTATTTAATGGACCTCCCAGTCACATATGCCTGGGCTGTAAATATGTTACCCCTAATTGCTGTGAAGTAACCTATTTATGTACATGTGTATATCTACACTGACATATATATTTTTTGTGTGTATGTGTATATATCAATACCTGTTGTTTGTGCGTGTGTGTGTGTATATGTATATATATATATATATATATATATATATATATATATATATATATATATATACGTAGTATATCCTTGTGTGTGTATATATATATCTGTATGAATGAATAAATATATGTGTATGTAAATTAATATAGATATATGTATATATACGTTTTTATCTATATATACATCTGTGTGTCCGTTAACCTATACATTTCCCGGACATGGACACTTACACATGCGTATTGGGTTTTATCTCTGCTTCAACAGCATACTATTGCTTCAGTCATTATGACACCGACACTTCACTCCGGTGAACTTGTGGTCAGTATATTGCACGTTATACAGCGGACAGATGTCACACGTTTTTCATGTCTGGGGTGCCGCTGCTAACTGGGATGTGATACAGTGTCATTCGACCTATTATTTGTATGCACAGCCTAATATTCCTGCTACTGTGTTTGTTTCTGTGCACATTCATATTATTACTGTTGATAGGATGAGTGTTTGTGTTACTGTGACTGTACGTCAACATATTGTTGTCTTCATGTAGTTGTCTTTCTGCTTTTCCCGGTTTGGGGTTGTCACAGCAGAACTCCGTTCTGCTCATGGGTGGTGTATAGGTTTTACGTGCCAGGCTGCCAGCCCTGAAGCACAACGTCTGACAACAATACGCCCATTCACGCATGTCTCCACGCAAACGACGCTCTATCTGGGAATCACACCTACGTACTAGCTGACCTCCACGGGCCGCTCCATTGCACCCGGCGCGACATACCCTAGCACTCCTGTGTCCATAATCGCATATCCATAGTTTCTCCTGCACACCCGTGTTGAGTTTCCATGCATAACAGCCATTATACACCTGATATCACAGCCATGACACACCATTACACATTGCCCTCTCATGAGCGTTGGGGCCCTACACACATTTTGTACCGTCTCATGTATTCACAGGCTCACCATCCATTCATATTTGCACATACGTGCCTTTCCTGGTGTTATGGATTACGAATGATTTGCGAGTTACAAGTGTAGGTGGTCGCAACATGTACTACATTCCGTCTGTTTACAATGTTGACGCAGCACTTCAACGATGTTATGGCCACTGGAATAACCCTGCCTCTAGTGTGAAGAACGGTGCTCTACTCACACTTGTGCAGCGTTATGTGACATATGCTTCGAGCACTTTATAATTCCTTACTTGCTCTGGATTCCCTTCACAACCCTTATGTTTGCTTTTGTCTTTCGGCGTTCCTTACATATCTATATAAATATATATATATATATATATATGTATATATATGTATATATATGTATGTATATGTATATATATATATATATATATATATATATATATATATATATATATGTATGTATATATATATATATATATATATATATGTGTGTGTATCTAGAAATATATATACATATATATATATATATATATATATATACATATATATATATATATATATATATATTTATATATATGTGTATATATAGATATATAATTGCATATTTCTGTTATGTCTGTGGATATTTATCTATACACACATCTATCTATCTATATATATATAAAAGTTACAGCTGTACAAGACAACATACATTTGCTATGCTAATAGCTGCGTACACCCGCGCAGGCGCACTTGCATCTCCTTATTCTGATTATTTGGGATTACATACGCCTTATTCCTTATGAAAGTACCACTTTGAAGGAATCCGGTTAACGGACCCATGCGAACGCGGTCACCTTTACATGTATAAATGTTGGCTTTACAGCACAGAGGCATTCATTACACAATTAATATGTGCTATAGTCGTACTTGAACCGGGAATGCCTTTACGTTGGGCGGATGCTGTAACCACTACACTATTGTTGTTCTGGCTCATTTATATGTATACCCATGCTTCATAGCTACTCTGACATACGCCTCACCGCTTCCCTTACACAGCAAGCATCCATTCTCCTGCTGGGAAAACTGCAGTACTACACTTAGGACATTCCCTGTTTCCTACTGCTCTGGACCTGTGCTGCATGTCTACTCACTCCAAGGATATTCAGAACTCCTACACTTATTGTCCTCGCACATACGCGTGTTTGATTGTCAGGGTGTTCATGTGCTGGTCCGGGTTTAGGCTCGGCCGACTGGTGACTAGAACTGTCCTGGCGCTGTTCAAAAATCAGATGTAGCACATGGACAGAGTTAGTCCAGATTTCAACATTCTACCTGTGTTTACAGACGCAGGTGTTTGGGCACCTCTAACAACATTATTAGGTCGGCGCTACATAATTTAGGGTGGGGAGTGGTTCCACTACATAATGCAGGTTGGGGGGGTTTCCACATGTTTCCCTTCCCATTTGACTATTTCATTCATTTATAGATACAATGAATATTATTCTGGACATCAGTTATAAATTCACTACAGGTATGCAATAGTCCTGTCAACAGATGTGACAGCTGGTTGGTGTACTTATGTGTACGGACCTCTGTGATACTCGGGGACTCGTTTCTACAGTGACAGGGACAAGGCTATGACAACTCAGGGACAATCACGGACACTTCTACCATATTAGTACTATTAACTTGGAACGTGTTGACAGATTAGTAATACTACTAATTTTCTGCAGTTAAATGCATCTATTACTCTTCATTGTTGCAAGTAGTCATTCTCATTCAACACCTTTCCTCCAAAGGGCACTGGCTTTGTGAGTGGTTAAGAGGCTGGCCAGTTATTGTGTGAATGCTCTGACCATTGGTAGCATTGACATTGTCATATGTGCAGGTTGGAATGTATTCTGGGGACTAGGGTTGCCACCTTTTCAAATAGCCAAGATGGGACATTTTCGCAACACACATCAGATGTTTAAGGCCGACACATACCCACAGTCAGTACAAAGGATAGAACTTTACTTATTTGCCTACATAAAAGCCTATTGTTGTAGCGGTTTAGTTGCTTATTCTGTTTCTTGTAAAATTTAGGTATTTTAGATACAGAAATAATTATTTTATGCAACTATTACATAACATATGGGACATAATTATGTCCTACAATCTCAGGACATTTGCCATTTTTAATATATTTTGTCAGGACACAACTGTCCAAACAGGGACTGTCCCTCGCAAAGTGGGACAGATGGTAACCCTACTGGGGACACCAGATTGTTTGGGCCAACACATAGCCACGGTCAGTGCAGGTTTAGAATATTCATTTGTTTCCTAGCTGTCAGCCTATACCTTTGGCACTTTTGTTGTTTGCCTGTTTCTTGTATGAATTACGTTTATTCTATCCTGAAGTGACCGCTTTAGGCAACTGTTACATGCAGTATGGTACATAGTTATTTCCTACAATCACAGGACATTTGGCATTCTGTCATTGTTGGTCAGGTCACACCTACACACACATTACTTGTCCCTCACACAGTGAATCAGGGGGTATCCTTTTTACGTCAGTGCCTTCATCACCCATATACCATGTGCCACTATGCGAATGTGTGCAATATATTCTCTCGCTTATTCGTGTCAGGACACGTGCATCACGGGCAGGTGTTTGATCCTGGGTAGTAGGTTCTGCGTGACCATCTAGGGCTGGGCAGTCTCGTGCACCACTACTGCACATTCCAACTTGTATCCAGATAACTACAGGACTGGACATCGTGTCTTCATACCCATTCTAATGTTTACACAGGTTACTTATCCCATGAGGAATATCCCAAAAATTTAACAAGACCAATAACGAACATTCGTCTGGCATTATGAAAATGTGCTGGGGGTTTTACATGCAAGGGATACATAGTTTGCAATCCTAAAACTGCCTAGGGTGACACTACCTACTACATATGCGTAGTGGTCACTATGTGTAGATGTGGCTGCATCAAACTAGTAGGCCAAGTATGGCTGGATTTGGTGGATGTTCAGGTATGTGGGGGCAGGTTGTGTGCTGTGGAGGGGATGCTGGGTAGTCCATTATGCATCCAGGTGTGTTGCATTTGATATGGCCAGTTCCATCAGGACCAATCTGTGGGTATGTGCCGGTGACATGTCTGTACATTTGTATCGCACATTTTAATAATCATATGTTTGTGGGATTGTGTTCTACAGTTTGGCCTGTCTGGTTGTATTGCAGATGTGTATACATGTTTTTGTGTTTCTTTCTGCTTCACCCGCTGCTCCCTCATACACCTCCAGTTCACCTATTCTGCATACGACACAGTGTCGCCTTGGAGGATTATACCATTACCCATCCCCCCCACACACATATTCCTGACACTCCATCCATCACTGCTTTGGTTGATGGCCCATGACACGGTCAAGGTAACACATTGCATACCCTACATATGTCAGGTACCTGTATGGTTGTGTGGACTACCCTGCCATGTTTGACTTTCCACATGCTATACCTGACGCACATAGGTACACGCCCATACTTAACTTTCATGACATGGTTGGTATACCCGGGTAATACCCGTTCAACTGTGACACATCCTGACAAGTTTGGCTTGGACTGCTGATGTGCGGATTTTGGCCGACTGTTCTAATCATTGGTAGGATGCCACCTTTTCCTATGTCCAGGATGGGATATATTCCGGACACATATCCGACTGTACCGGACAACACGTACCCACAGTCAATGCTACGGATAATACTGTTCCTTTCAGCCTACATGTTGCCTTATTGTTGTAGCAGTTTATATGCTCCTTCTGTTTTGTTTACATGCTTATTCTATTTCCTGTCACATTTGGTATGTGAAATACGGACATACCCAATTGTGACTATTACATGCGTTGTGGGATATAATTCGGTCATACGGTCGCTAGATATTTACATTTATCGTGTTTTTTATGGACATTTCTGCCTAGCTGTGTACCCTCCCTCACAATATGGGTCCGCTGGTAAACCTGACCATTGGGCTGGACGTACCTATTGGCGGCGCGCTAACATATGATGCGTTTCACTTCCACTTGGTATAACTATCTACACTGCTTTGGACTATGGGCACACGGTTTTCAATGTCATTTGTTCACGGGATAGGGACCCGTTATTCCCTACCGTGCATTTGTGTTTGCTTCTTCATTTTGTGTTCGCAGGAACTGTCTTGCATGCTTTGCATACGTTTCAGTATCCACGGACACTGACAGATGTGATTACTATTGCTTGCAAATTGTTATATGCAAGCATTTTAGGTTGCACGTCGACAGCTGACATTTCCACGCCTCCGTGCGGCACTTCGACACACCCTATGCACTCGCGCTCCTTTCCTATGCACGTGGCTGCGGTGGCAGCGCACCTTCATTAATATGCATTTGGCACTACTGCGCCATCTTCACGCCGCACGGTCGGCGCAAGCCTAACGCTGGCCTTGTGCTGAGCTTCATGAATCCCGGGGAAACTTTTTTTTAATGCTGCAAAAAATAGTTCAGAACAGGATGCTACCGCTGCATCACCGCGGATTCAAGAATAAAACTGTTGATAAAACCAAATACTCCAAACAAAGTTTGTTTCAGTTCATTAAAAAACAGTAATTCAGTCACCGCAGTGTAGCATCCTTCATGTATTTAATTGCTTGTTTTGCTGTTCGAGATTTTTGTGCTGAGATGGAGAATAATAAGAAGTTATGTACCTACCATAACGTTCCATGTTAGTTGTCTTCTCTCGCCTTCTTTCTTGCTTGATGGGTTCGGAGCCGATCCTCGGCTCCGACTCGGCACTTGCTTTAGCTCGAGAACTCCTTTTACCAGCTCGAGGCAGCCCCATATCCCATGATGCAAGGCAGTAAGTACCCAGATCTCGTTTGTTGACAAAGGGCAATAACACCAAGCATAAAATACTTCCCAAAGGAAGAAGAAACTTACAGATGGAAAAAGGACCAGGTCTAAATGGTCTTTAGCATAATAGTTTCTTATACAAGGTCTGTCCAGGCCAGGGGGAAGGAGTGATGACGCAAGAAAGAAGGCGAGAGAAGACAACTAACATGGAACGTTATGGTAGGTACATAACTTCTTAATGTTAAGTTGTCAATCTCGCCTTCATTCTTGCTTGATGGGACCGCGTCCCTAGCACCTCTATCCTGGGTGGCTCAATGGAACAAACTCTTGAGGACTGTAGAGCCAAAACTGGCTCTGTCCCTGGAGGCCAAGTCCAATTTGTAATGGGAAACAAAAGTGTGAGGAGTGGCCCAAGTGGCCGCTGCACAAATAGTGTCCAAAGGCAGTCTAGCTTGAAAGGCTGTAGAAGTAGCTAAACTCCTAGTTGAATGTGCTTTAGGTTTTGAGCACAGCTGTTTTCCCTGATCGTGATAAATTTCAGTGATGACCAAGAAAGCCATCTGGACAAAGTCACTTTAGAAACAGGAAGGCCTTTTTATTATCCGCAAAGGAAACAAAAAGTTGATCAGATTTTCTAAATTCTTTTGTTCTGACCAAATAATATCTAAGCTGACGGTGGACGCCAAGATAATGTAGCTTTTGTTCAGCTCTATCTGAATAGTTAGGAAAAAATACAGGAGATCAATGGATTGATTCAGATTGTTTTTCGAAGCGACCTTAGGTAAAAAGGATGGATTAGTTCTCAAAGATACTCTGTCTTTGTGAAAAATCAAATAGGGGGGTCGAACCGAAAGAGCATGAAGTTCAGACACCCTCCTGGCAGATGTAATAGCCACTAGAAATAACGTTTTCCAAGAAAGATATTTTAGGGAACAAGAAACACCTGGCTCAAAGGGGGGAAGAATCAAGGATGTCAGCACTAAATTTAGATCCCACTGAGGAGGAGGATTCCTGATTGGAGGCTTTAGTAGGAAAATTCCTTTCAAAAAGGCCCTGCAGAGCCTATGGGACATAATATTATGATCTGCTATTCCGACATGAAAATTAGAAATAGCAGCCAACTGAACTCTGACTGTGGAAGAAGAGGAGCCTGCATGAAAAATCTCTGCTAAGAAGTCCAGAACTGCCTGAACAGGGGCAGTAAAGGGATCAATATTTTGGGCCTTAGCCCAATAAGAGAAACGCTTCCATTTGCTTGTGTAAATCCTCCTGGTAGAGGATTTTAGTGAAGTTACAATGATATCTCTAACTGGGTTAGAGATCAAAGGAAGCCTGGCTAAGGAAGGAAGTGGAGCAACCATGCTGTGAGGTTGAGAGAAGGGATTGACCGGTGCAGCTGACCGGATTGGTGAATCAGTAGATCTGGCACTGGGTCCAGATGCCACGGCTGCACCAAAAGGTGATGATGGAGGAACGGAACCAAACTTGTCGAGGCCAGTAAGGGGCAATGAGAATCAATTTGGCTCTCAAACGGTAGCTTTCTGGTTCACCTGAGGGATCAGGGGAAATAGAGAGAAAGCATAAAGAAGTCACTGGGGCGAATCCTGGGTCAGAGCGTCTCTAGGGCGATGGCCTGATAGAGCGAAGAGGCTGAAGAAGTCTGGACATTTGCTGTTTTGGGGAGTAGCAAAAGATCGCAACATGGACGACCCCATTCCAGAAAAATCTCTTCCGCTACGGATTGTTTGAGAGACCACTCGTGAGGCATGAGAATAGCTCTGCTCAATCTGTCCGCTATAATGTTGGTTTTCCCAGGGATATGCGTTGCTACCAGAAACCGATGAGAGGAGATCGCCCATTGCCAAAGTCTGAGCGCTTCGACACAAGGGGTAGGACTTGGTTCCGCCCTGCTTGTTGATATACCACACTACAGACATGTTGTCTGTGTGGACTGCAATTGTCCCTACGGGAAGAAAGTCGTTGAGGGCTTGCAACGTTAAAAGCACTGCTCTCATCTCCAGGACATTTATGTGCAGATGGTACTCGAACGGTTGCCACGCCCCATGAACCATCCTGCCCTGATAATGACCCCCACCCGATCAGGGAGGCATCCGTGGTGACAGTGGCTATGGGGGACGGAGGTACAAAGCACCTGCCTTGGTGAGCCGGAGACGATGTGATCCACCAAGCAAGATGTTCTTTGCATGTTTGTGTCACCAGAATCTGGTGACGATTGGGAGTTGCTGGTATGACCACTGTGTGAACAGCATCCACTGAAGGAGGCGCATGTAGAATCGAGCCAGGGAAGAAGAGTAATGGCCGCAGCCATGAGACCTAATACCTTTAGAACCATTCTGGCCTGTACTTTCTTGCTGGCCAGAATGATCCTGACATGAGTCTGAATGTCTGAAACTCTTTGTTCTGTAAGGGTAGCTGACATCCGAACAGTGTTTAAGTTTGCCTATGAAGGTAATAGACTGGCAGGGCGATAAGGATGACTTTTCAAGTTGACTGAGATGCCCAAATGAGAACAAAGGTCTATTGTGTAATCCCTGGCTTGTATAAGCTGATGCCTGGTGGTGGCTGACAGGAGCCAGTCGTCGAGATACGGAAACACCTGGAATCCTTGACGTCTCAGGTGAGCCGTGACCACTGCCATGCATTTGGTGAACACTCTGGGGCTGTAGTGAGACCAAAGGGCAGGGCTCTGAACTGGAAATGACTGGACCCCAGCCGAAAGCGGAGAAATCTCCTGGAGCGCCTGTGAATTTTGATGTGATAGTACGCATCCTGAAGATCTATTGAGCACATCCAGTTGTCCTTCTGTAAGAAGGGCAGAATTGACTGAAGAGTGACCATTCGAATCTTGTCTTCCTGACAGACTTGTTGAGTCTGCTGAGATCCAATATCGGTCTCCAGTCTCCGCCTTTTGGGGACCAAAAAGAACCTTGAGTAGATTCCGGCTCTGAATGGTCTATTGTAACTGGCTGAATGGCTCTTTTGCAGTAGTTTTGCGATTTCTACCTCTGCAATGTCCCTTAGACCGGGTGGTACACCTGGAAGGGAACTTGAGGGGAAGGGACTTTCCTCGAAAGGAATTATGTAACCCTTGGCTATGATCGACTGTACCCATCTGTCTTGAGTGAGGGAATGCCAGGCTTCTGGGTACAGTGATAATCTTCCCGACTGCCTCCAAGGAGGGACAGCCGGGCAACACCTCAGGGATGCTGAAAGGGCTTATCAGAGAGAGGCTCCCTGTTTCCCTGGTTTTTCGGACCCCTCTGCCTCTAGAGCTGCCTGTTGTTGTTACCCCTCTGCCTCTAGGGGTAAACTGACCACGTGAACCGGCGTGACTCCTTGGGATTTACGGAACCACATCTTACCACCCTTCTGTCCTTTGGGATAAGGCCTAGAAGGGGTGGAAAAACGGACTCCAACAGCAGAAAGAGTCTTGCCGTCCTGCTCACACCTGGTCAAGGTCTTCTTCACCTGAGGGCCAAACAAAGCTGACCCATCAAAGGGAGAATTTGTGAAGGACGCCTTAAAGGGATCCGCGAAAATCACATAGCCGCATCCAGGCTTGGCGCCTAAGAGCCACACCTGTGCCTGCGGCTCTACTCGCTCCATCCGCAGCATAAGATATTAGCCGCATGGAGGAGTTAGCAATGGAATTGAGGGTTCCTAGCTGCGAAGCAATCTTTTCTTGAGCCCCTGCAGCTGTAGGATCCTGAACTACTTCTCCCAGCTCCTTCAGGATATCTCTGGAGTCTGGTGAAGTGACAAAGATAATTCAGCGAACGATAGCAAAGGTCGCTGAGGAAAACATCCGCTTGCATCTATCCATGGTCCTAGAGTCCTTATTAGGAGGATGGACGGGCACGGAAGGATCTGCAAGTTCCTTTTGGTGGCCGCAGCCACCACCATGGCATCAGCGGGACACCCTTGGTAAGGAATTGTTTGTCACTAGGGGCAGTGATAAATTTAGAAGGCCTCCTAGGGACTGGCTCTACAGAGTCAGGAGCTGTCCACGCCTCGTGCAATAACCTGCATAAGGGGTCGAAGGCGGAGACACCCAGGAGGTGGAGGGCCGAGATCCAACGCCTCTAGGTATACTGACTCATCCTCAGAGGGATTGTTGGTGGGCCAGTTTCCCTCTGTTTCAGAGGTTCTAGGATGTCTGAGAAGGAGACATCCTCAGAGGGGATCTAGGGATCCCTCTGACTCATCAAAGTCAGTATCCAAGTGACAGACTCGGGAGTCTACATGCTTCCTCTTACAAGTCCTCTTCCTAGGAGGATCTCCCGAAACATCAGGAGAATCCTCGGAAGAGGGGGAAATTCCCAATGGGGAAACCTGAGGCGGAGGATCTCTGGGTCCTGTAGCAAGAGAAGTGGCAGAGATGTCAACAGGTACAATAGAGGGAGGAGCTAAGGGAAGAGACTGCTGACTGATACCAGTGGCCAGTACACTCTTCATCACCTCGAATGCTCCCCTCCCAGGCAGGTCCGAGAGAACCCGGTCCCGAAGAGCTAGGAACTCCAGGGACCACCGAAAGGGAAGCATCCGAGGCAGATGTCGGAGCCGAGCTCACAAAGGCCGAGGCTCCAAGGGGAAGAGCGGGCTCGGACAAGGGTCCGATGCCACTCACCCCCTCGGAGGAGACCATGGAAGCCCGACCACCGAATCCCTCTAAGGAAGAGGAGATAAGAGTAGACGCTGAAGGAACAGAAGGGGGTATCCGTCCTCCAGCCGTAGCAGTAACTATACCCAAAGACTCCAACTCCAAGCTCTGGGGTAGAGTTGAAGGAGGAACTGTAACGGGGTGTGGACCAACAGTCGTCTGCTGAGACGGACTGTGAAGCATTTGGGCCAGTACCTGTGACTTGAGCAATCTGCTGACCACTCTCTCTAGGTCATGGTCAGACAACCTGGATGACCTTGAAGATCGGCTCCGATGGCTCCGTTCCGACAGAAGAGGTGAAGCCGGAGCCGAAAGTATCGGCTCCAAGGAAGGAGACCTCGACCTCTTCCTGGAATGAGCCATCGGAGCCGACACTACGGATCCTGTCGGAGCCGACAGAACGCCTCGATGTATCGGCTCCAGCCGGAGCCGATACAGCCACCAAAGTAACGGTGTCGGAGCCGATCGGAGCCGACACCGATGCCTGTGCCACATGGGTGTCGGAGCCGATCGGAGCCGACATCGGCGGGATACAGTTTCAGCACCGATAGCCATCGGTGCCGAAGGCTTAGTCAAGCCAGAATCGGCTCCAGCCGGAGCCGATCTCGACTCTGTACGAGTCGGAGCCAAGGCCGCAGACTTAGAAACAGAAGCCTGGGCCTTGGAAACTCTTGCTGGTTTCGGTGGAGCCGACTTAGCCGGAGAGCCCTCCGGCTTAAGAAGGCCCCTAAGAACCAGTTTGTTATGTCTCTCCTGCAGGACTCTCTGGCTGAAGGAGTGACAAATAGCACAGGAGTCCTGCAGGTGAAGAGGGCCCAGACAATACAGGCAAGAAGTGTGACCGTCTGTCAGAGACATTTTCTGACAGCACGAGTCACACTTCTTAAAACCTGAAACCCTCTCCTTTGACATGGTGCCGACACACAAAACACACACACACCAGTCAAATAAAAATTAAATTACACAAAATACCAAAAGGTATTCTATAAAAAACACCAACACACACACCCTAACAGGGGATGGGATAGGGATAACTAAGAACAAATTCAAAAAGACAGGGAATTTCTGTCAGGAAGGGATAGAAATTAAATTTAAACTATAAAAAAATTAGTTTTTGACTAAAAAGGGGCTTGAAAATCACAAAGTGAAACAACTTACCAGGAGCTGGTAAAAAGAAGCCTCCCAAGCGAAGCGGCAAACGAGATCTGGGTACTTACTGCCTTGCATCATGGGATATGGGGCTGCCTCGAGCTGGTAAAAGGAGTTCTCGAGCTAAAGCAGTGAGTGGAGCCGAGGATCGGCTCCGAACCCATCAAGCAAGAATGAAGGCGAGATTGACAACTTAACATCATATGTTTAGTTTTTATATAACTTGGATTTCTAATGACTACTGTGTTAATAAAATGGCTTGAGCATACAAAAAAACTTGGTTTTAAAGCAACATTAGTAGCAAAAATATGTGTGGGAGATAGGGTGCAGAGGTGTTTTATGCTTCCATCACAGCAAAATTGAAGACATGTCCTCTTGCAGCTAATAAAAATAAGTTAAACTTTTTTTTAATGCTGCAAAAAATAGTTCAGAACGGCCATGTCCAATAATCTGGGGCATACTTAGGAATGTGAGTAGATTTGCAAGCCTACAAAGGAAATGCTTAATCAACCTGTTTGAGAAGGTGCTGTGAGGCTCTGACAAAAGTTGGTCAAAGACAGCAAGCAATTTCTTATTAAGGACAGATAAGAAATTACTAGTGGGCAACCTGTATGACAAGTAGAAAAGAGTGAGGTGTTACTTCTAGGAGATTCAAGGTATATATGACATATTCACCAATAATTCTAGATGTACCCAAAGCTCACGAATGTGGGGTGAACTTGGTAGAAGATGGTAAATCAAGTGTGGATGATGTAATACACTCTGCAGCAAAGGAGAGAGCTTACTTACGAAATGAAGGAAAGACCCCTGGACTGTAAAATCTAAATGTGGCTACTGCAGCATGAGCAGGCATGCAGCATTTACAAAAATAGGCCTTCCTCCCATTACTATCAAAAAGAATAGTTGTGTAAGAACTTACCATAACCTTAGATGTCCTTCTCTTCCATGTTGCAGTTTTCATAACTGTAGGGAGGTTGTTGCCTGCAGCACCAGACATCCGGCCAGTACACCAAAGTCTTAGGAGCAGGGGTACGTGCAACGTTTGATGTCAGACACATAAACCAATGTTGGCTATAAAGGTGACATCTGCACGTACCTACTTCAGAATGGACTGCCGCATACAGTAGTACCCCTGGAACCAACGAAGAGGAAGCCGGAAGCTTTTCAGACCCACATGTAAGACCAGGCCAAGGGATGCCTCATGGAGGCATATGCCTGATGCTGACGTTTGTTAGATGGAGAGAAATCTGTCCCCTCGGGTGGCTAAAGAGGAGGGGAGAGGGTAGGAGGGTGGGACTGAATACTGCAACATGGAAGAGAAGGACATATAAGGCTATGGTAAGTTCTTACACAACTATTCTATGTCCTTCTATTCTCATGTTGCAGTATTCATAACTGTAGGAAAAGTACCAAAGCTTTAGGTATGAGCCTGGGAGGAAGGATAAGGTCCCTGGTCTGTACGGCCATGTAGAATGGACCTACCAAACCCACTCCTGGCCCTAGAAGCCAAATATAGTTTGTAGTGCCTGGTAAAGGTATGGACTGATGACCAGGTAGCAGCTTCTAGGATAAAGGTGTAGTCTACCCACTGAAGAAGGCAGCTGCCCTAGTGGAATGAGCCCTCAAACTTTCAGACAGGGCTTTACCATGAAAGGAGCAGCATGCAGAGATGGCATTAAATATCCATGAAGAGATAGTCTGACTGCCTTCCCCGAGGCCATTGGGTGAAAGGAGACAAACAGCTGGTCAGACAATCTAATGGGTTTAGTCTTGTCAAGATAAAACCTGAGTTGTCTGTGTATGTCTAGGGGAAAGTAGAGTTCTTTCAGAGGAATGTAGAGGTTGAGTGAGACCAGATGGCTTAGTGGTTAAGGTCTTTGCCTCACATGCACAAGGTTCGATCCTGACCTCCGACCAATGCCTGTTTTGGAGTTTGAATGTTCTCCCTGTCTCTCCATGGGGTTTCTGCCATGTCCAAAAAACATGCTGAGTGTTTCCATCTCAAACTCACCAATAAATGGAGCTGTGGGCAGCAGCACAGACTCTACATGGTGCCCTATAGGGAAAGAGTTGTACAGACCAACCAATTTGAGCATGTACTGTGGTGCACAGTATCCTCAAGATATGAGAACATGGATCACAGACTGCATGCTGTGGCAGGGCTAGCCACTCAACGGTGTAAAATATGGCTCTAGGTGATTCGGTCATATTGACTAATGTTGCCAAAAATGGGCATGGGTAGTTACCGGTGATAAATGGGTTGAGAACCTGGCCTACTCTCACCCACGCCAAGGACCTTTGCTAATGGTGAGAGGGGTATATTTACCCCTATTGGCCAGTGAGTGCCTGCCATAAAGCCCAGCAGCCCTGGGCCAATAAGCTACTGGCTGGCAGGTGTCTAGTAGCCCAGCATGGATTACCTGGGATAGCTCTGTTGAGCAAAAGCTGGACGTAAAACCAACCAACCTGCCAAACCTGAACTGAGAATTGCTACACTTAATGTAGGTTCACTGACAAGATGCAGCTTGGAAGTGGATGACATGATGATAAGGAGAAGGCTAGACATCCTATGTATCCAAGAGACAAGATGGAAAGGCAGTGCAGCAAAGCCACTTGGCTTGGGATCCAGACTCTACTACTCAGTTGGGGGACAGGCTAGAAATGGTGTAGGAATTCTGGTGTGAGAGAGAGGCTTCAGAAGGCAGTGAGGGATATTATCAGAATTAATGGCAGACTCATGGCAATCCGACTCCAGTGCAAAGATAGGGCAGTATTCATAATCTCAGCATATGCTCCACAGCAGGGTTATGATAGTGAGGAAAAGAATGCATTCAGACAGCAGTTGCAGGACCTACTAGATAAAGCAGGACAACATGAATTGGTGTTGATAATGGGGGACTTGAATGCACATATTGGGACAGACAGAACAGGATATGAGGGCTGCCTTGGTCCACATGGGTGGGGAAACAGGAATAAAGAAGGAGAAGCCATTCTAGACTTCGCTCTGGCAAATGGCTTGGTAGTAGCCAATACATGGTTCAGAAAGAGAGACAGTCACAAGATCACATACAAGAGTAGCCAACATGCAACTCAGGTAGACTTCCTCCTAGTAAGGAAAAAGGACTGGGGTAGAATCCATGATTGCAAAGTCAACCCCAGTGAAACAGTCGGCCCACAGCATAAACCATTAGTTGCCACAATCAGCTGCAAGCAGTAGTCAGAGAAGGCTCTAAGGTCAACAGAGACTAGGCTGAAGACCTGGAAGTTGACTGGAGAGAAAGTACAGCAGTTCAAGGAATTACTCAGTGTTCTAGCACCCCAAGAAGAGGAGGAAATAGGTGGAGTTAAAGAGCAGTGGCAGCACCTAAAACCAGCATGTGTTAGGACTACAGAAAAGATATGCGGCCGAGCCAGGTATGGAAATAAGGTACATAAGGAAATCTGATGGTGGAATACAAAAGTCCAGGAAGTCATCAAAAGAAAGGAGGAGTGCAGGAAGAAATGGGAAATAGAAAAGACTGACCAGGCTAGGAAGGACTACTGGTTAGCTAAGAAAGAAGTTGCCATAGCAAAGAACAGGGCGTTGGAGGCACACTACCAGCTTCTGGAAAGTGACTCAGTAAGGGGCACAAACAAACTATATCAGGTTGCAAGGCAAAGGCAGAAAGATAAAGCAGACAGTCATCCACCCTTCATAAGGGATGCCAGCAACAACCTGCTTACCAGTCCACAGGACATCAAAGGCAGATGAAAGGAGTATTTCCAGCAGCTTCTGAATGAAGAAAACCCTACAGAAGCTGTACTGCCCCAGAAACAGCCTACAATTAGAAAGGAAGAGGAGCCTACCTTAGAAGGAGTAAGAACAGCACTAGGGAAGATGAAGTCGGGCAAAGCAGTAGGCTCAGATGAGGTGACAGCAGATATGATAAAGATGATGGGTAAGAGGGGGGAGAAATGGGTCCAGAGGGTACTAATAGCAGTGTGGAGAGAATGATGTACCCCAGATGACTGAAGAATAAGCATACTTGTGCCAGTGTACAAGAACATAGGGGACATCCACAACTGTGGGCAGTACAGAGGGATCAAACTCCTACCACACTGCATGAAAGTTCTGGAGAGAGTGATTGGTAAACAGATATGCAGAGTAGTAGAATGTAAGATGGGAGGTGAACAGTTTGGATTCAGATCACGATGTAGCAGAATTGACCCAATGTTTGCATTGAGACAGATACTTGAGAAGAAGCTAGAAATGAGGACAGAGTCCAACTGGGCATTCCTAGAAAGCATATGCAAGGTCCCAAGAAAGCTAATCTGGGCAGTACTGCGGTGGTTTGAAAACCCGAAAACACTGGTAGAATTAGTGCAGGCTATGTACAAGGACCCAGTGACTCAAGTATGAACAGTGTTCACCTCACAGAGGGGTTCCCAGTGGGAGTGGGTGTACACCAGGGTTCAGCTCTGAGCCCACTGCTGTTCATACTGGTGATGGACTACATTAGCAAACAGGTTGGAGGGGAGAGATCAACAAAGATGCTGTGTGCAGATGATATAGCAGTACAGGCAGACACTGAGCTAGAACTTTAGCAAAGGATAGGAGAATGGAATGCAAATCTGAAAGCACATGGGATGAAAATAAGTACAGATAAGACGGTGGTAATGGCAGCAAATTGGGGAAATCAGAAGAAGCTGAGAATAGAGAAAGAAGGGAAGATAGTGTAACAGGTAAACAGCTTCAAGTATCTGGGAGGGGTGGTTGAGGAGAAGGGTAGTCTGAATGAAGAGGTCAAAGCTAGAATCAGAGGGGCTGCAGCCAACTGGCACAGAGTATCAGGTGTAGTCTATGACAGAAGAATGCCAAAGAAGCTGAAAAGCAAGGTGTACAAGACAGTGGTGCGACCAGTACTACTGTATGGTACAGAAACCTGGGCAGTAAAGGCAGAACAGTTGAAGAAGCTAGAGGTGATGGAAATGAAGTGCCTGAGAAAGGTGGTGGGATCCACACTGTGGGAAAGACAAAGAAATATGGACATAAGAGCAGAAGCCAAAGTAGCTCCAATTGCAGAAAAGATCAGAGAGAACAGATTACGGTGGTTTGGACACGTGTAGAAAAGCAGAAGACAATCTGGTGAGGAAGATTTGAGACAATCTGGTGAGGAAGATTTGGGACAGACAGGGAGAAGGTAAGAGGAAGCAAGGACGTCCAGCAAAGAGGTGGATGGATTGTGTGAAAGAAGACTGGCGACAATCAGGCATGATGTCAAAGAAGGCAGGAGTATGGCACTGAATCGAGAGAGCTGGCAACAGTTAACACGATACCCCAACCCCATGTAGAAAAAATGGGAAAAGGGGGGCTGATGATGTAGAGGTTGAGGGAAGAAGACAGGAAGGTTTATGGTCTGATTCAAGGATAGCTTATTAACCACCTTAGGCATGAAGGAAGGATTAGTCCTGAGGCAAACCCTGTCTTTACGGAAGATGAGGTAAGGAGGGATGGCCATCAGGGCTTGAATTTCTGATACCCTCCTGGCGGATGTGAGAGCCACCAGCAGTACTGTTTTCCAGGTACATACCTTCAGTGAAGCATAGTGGGCTGGCTCAAATGGAGGTAAAGTGAGTTTTTCCAAGACAAAAGTTAGGTCCCATGTAGGAGGGATTGACTTACAAGGGGGTCTGATATGGAGGACCCCTTTCAAAAAGAGCTTAACCTCTATGCTGGATGCCAGAGGAGGTACCAAAGGAAGACAAGCTGAAATGGCAGACAAGTGGACTTTAACAGAAGAGTATGTTAGTCCTGAGTGTAGGAGCCCACACAAGTAAGAAAGGACCATGGGTATAGGAATGAGTAAAGGGTCCTGGTTTTTCTTATGACACCACCTAGAGAATCTTTTCCATTTTGCCACATAATTTCTCCTGGCACTGGGTTTCCTGGCCTACTGCAGGACACTGAGTACGTCCTCTGAGTGTAGGTGCCTAAAGGGGATCAGAAACTTATCGTCCATAAAGTGAGCCTGAGATTGCTCACTAGAGGATGTATTAGGAACCCCTGTCTTGTGTGAGTAGGTCTAGACAGTGGGGTAACCTGTGGTGATTGCCCTTGGCTAAAAGGTGAAGAGGAAACCAATGCTGTCTTGGCCAGAAGGGAGTCACCAGAAGGATTTTTGGTTTGTCCCCCTGAATCTTTAGGAGGACCATCTGAATCAGTGCGAAGGGGAGGAAGGCATAAAGGTACATCCCCACCCAAGAGAAAGCGTCCAATTTCCAGGCCTAGGGATGTGGGTCCCTTGTACAAAACAGAGGTATCTGCTTGTTCTGGGAGGAGGCAAACAGGTCTGCCTGAGGAACACCCCACTTGTGTACAAGATCTAAGAAAACTTCTCTGTGAAGCATCCATTCATGAGAGGGTGCAGAAGTTCTCCTGAGAGTGTCTGCCACTGCATTTTCTGCTGAAGGAATGTAGACTGCTTGCAAGTGAATATGCAAAACAGAAGCTAAATACCAAACTTGTATGGCCAGGCTGCAAAGAGGGTAAGACCTTGTCCAGCCCTGTTTATGTATGACAAGACAGTCATATTGTCTGTGACTAATTTCAAGGTGCCTGGTAGGAGGACTGATTGGAATATCTTGTAGTGCTAAGCAAAGGGCCCTCATCTCTTTGATGCTGATGTGGTCCCCTTGCCTGAGTGGAGACCACTCCCCCTACACTTTGCTTAGTTTTTGTTGGTGTTGTAAAACTGCCTCACAGCCCAGGTCTGAAGCATCTGTGAAGATTTGCTGTGAGGGTGGGGGTAACTGCAAGGGTATGCCCTGGCTGAGATTGATGGCTGTAATCCACCATTCCAACTCTTTTTTTAAAGCACGGTAGTAAGAGGAACGAGACATCCAGAGGATGAGAATGATGGTTCCAACGAGTCTTTAGTACCCACTGGATCGTCCTCATATGCAGCCTTGCCAGAGGAAGCACTGGTATCAGGGAAGCCATGTGGCCCAGGACTCTCAGGAATTCTCTGGCTGAAAGTGTTTGAAGAGAGACAAGCTTCTGAAGTTAAAGAGTTAGGTCTTTTGCCTTCTGGCAGGGAATGAAACCTGCCATCTTGTCAGCTATAATCCTGCACCCTAGAAAGACTAGGTCTTTTGTAGGGGTCAGGTGGGACTTCACGTGGTTCACGGTGAACCCCAGGTCTGCCAGGGTTGTGGTCACCAGGTGTAGGTGATGTTCGAGGGTGTAAAGGTCCTGGTAAAGTATTAACAGCTCATCTAGATATGGGTATATTTGAATGTCCTGTGTTCTGCAGTGGGCAATCACTGCTGCTAGACACTTTGTGAACACCCTGGGAGCTATGGAGAGCCCAAAAGGTAATGAAGAAAATTGAAAATGCAAGGAACCTAATGAAAAACTTAGGAATTTCCTGTAACAGGGGTGAATACGGACGTGAAGGTAGGCATCCTTCAGATCCAGGGATACCATAAGGGCCTGGTAGGGAATGAGGGGCAACAGCAGTTGCAGAGCATTCTGAAGGTGTGAACTTTGAGATAAAGGTTGAGTACGGGCAAATTCAGAACTGGTCTCCAAGGACCATCTTTTCTTGGGACCAGAAACATCCTCGAGTAAAATTCCTTGCTTACCTGCTGTGGTGGGGACCTTTTCTATGATGCCCTGGGCCCGAAGTTGATGCAGAATAGAGGGGAAAAGATGGAGCCGGCTTGAGGGGGGCTGGGGTATCCCCGGGGGGTAGAGCCCACCAAATCATAAAAAAAGAAGTTGTGTACCTATCAGAACGTTCTATGTTTGTTGTCCCATCTGACCTTCCTTCTTGCTGGTTGGGTTCAGAGCCGATCCTCGGCTCTGACTCCGCCAATTTACTATAGCTCAAGAGCTTTTACTGGCCCGAGGCTAACCCCTATCCCAACATGCCCAGTGGTAGCTATCCAGATCTCATTTGTAATCGCCCACACTGGACATACATAATAAAAAACAAATTTTACTAAGCTCTTATACATTTAAGGTTAGGAAGGAAAGAGGAAAAACAATGCATGGTTAACTAACCTGGTATGTCAACAGGAAACTCAGCCAGTGTAACCAATAAAGGAACTCCTCTCGATCCTCCAGGAAGGGGGAAGGAGGGGGGGACGCAAGAAGGAAGGTGAGATGAAGGACAACAAACATGGAATGTTATGGTAGGTACATAACTTCTTTATGTTATGTTGTCCCGTCTCGCCTTCGTTCTTGCTGGGTAGGACCGTGTCCCCAGCACCTGTTCTTGGGTGGCTCACTGGAACAAACTCTTCAGGACCGTGGAAAGTACAGTTGTGTTTACTTACCATAAATGTAGATGTTCGAGTGTATTCACTGTTGCAGTTATTACATTTGGGTAATCTGCTGGCAAGTTGCCCTCAGTCGGCCTGATTAACAAAGTCTTGGGTCCTGCATCGGTTGCTGTCCCTTCTTCCATGACGTCAGGTCGTTAGGGGTATAAAATTAGAAGTTATGTACTCACCATAACGTTCCATCTGAGTAGATGTATTCATTTGTCTGCAACCTGTGGGTTATGGATCCGACATCGGATCCGAACCGGCATGGTTTACCAGCTATGGATCCAAGCTCTCAGCTCCTCCCCTCACCCATAATGCCCTGCTCTCCCTACATGACCTCAGATCGAGTTTGCCAACAGCATAAACACCCTGAAAAGGGTAACACAACATATGCAGGAAACTGAAAGGCCAGGGGGATAGGAGGGCGGGATGGTTGCAGACAAATGAATACACCTACTCAGATGGAATGTTATGGTGAGTACATAACTTCTAAATCTGAAGTAGGAGATTCAATTGTCTGCAACCTGTGGGACAGAGTCCCCAGCTACCTGAATCTTGGGCGGCCATCATGGAAGGATATTCCGGAGCACCGCGGAGCCAAAGGATGCTCTACCCCTAGATGTAAGATCCAACTTGTAGTGGGAAATAAAGGTATGAGATGAAGCCCACGTGGCTGCTACACAAATATCATCTAGAGGAATCCTAGCCTTAAAGGCTGCCGAGGTAGAGACTGACTGGGTTGAATGGGCATGTACACCCTCCGGTGCGGGCCTTCCCGAAGCTTGATAAGCTAGTAAGATACATTGTGAAATCCAGCGAGATAATGAGACTTTGGAAATTGGCTTGCCCAAATTAAATTTAGCAAAGGAAATGAACAACTGGTCGGATTGCCTATGACCAGCAGTCCTGTTTAGATAAAATCTAAGTTGCCTGTGAACGTCTAAGGAGTGAAGCTTGTACTCACCCTTGTTTTGATATTTAGAGAAGAAAACAGGGAGGTTAATGGATTGATTAATGTTTGCTTCAGAAGCTACCTTAGGAAGAAAGGACGGGTTGGTCCTGAGGAAAACACGGTCCGGATGAAAGACCAAGTACGGAGGTTTAGCTGATAATGCTTGAAGCTCTGAGACTCTCTTGGCAAGTAATGGCTACTAAGAAGGCGGTCTTGAAAGATAAGAATTTCAGATCTACCGTAGCCGGTTCAAGGGGAGTGGTCAAGGCCTGAAGAACTAAGGAAAGGTCCCAAGGAGGAACCGCTTGCTTTATAGGGGGCCTGAGAAGAAAGGTACCTTTAAGGAAAATCTTACACAATTTGGCAGACATCAGTGGAGTGGAGTCATGACCAATGTGATAATGAGAAATTGCTGCAAGTTGTACTTTGACCGTGGAACTGCTGGCACCATCATTAAAAAGAGTGGTTAAGAAGTCAAGCACCAAAGGGAGAGGAACTGTGAAGGGTTTAGGCCTTGCCCGCCACAAAGGGAACCGTTTCCACTTGCTACGGTAGACTTTCCTAGTGGATGGCTTATGAGCTGCCACCAGGATGGCCTTAACAGGGACGAAATACCGGGAGTCCTGATCAGGAGTGGAACTGGAGCAGCCAAGCGGTCAGCTTGAGGTTGTCCAGGTTCGGAGGAGATAAGTGGGATGGATGAGAAATCAGATCCGGAATGGGATCTAGAATCCAAGAAGGATTCACTGAGTGAGACCTTAGGAAGGGGAACCAGATCTGTCGAGGCCAAAAGGGAGCAATGAGGATCATTCTGCACCCCAACCGAGAGGCTTTCTGAAGAACTTGGAGCATCAGAGGCAAGGGGGGATAAGCATAAAGAAGACCGGGTGGCCAAGCATGCACCAGAGCGTCTCTTGGGGAACCTCCGGGAGGAGGTATCAGGGCGAAAAAACTGTCGCATTTGGTGTTTGAGGGAGACACAAAAAGATCGCAACAAGGAGTTCCCCACTGTGTGAAGATGCGTTCCGCTACCTGAGTATTGAGAGACCACTCACAGGGGGTGAGAATGGTGCGACTGAGTTTGTCCGCCAGGATGTTGGACCGACCCGGAATATGCGTTGCTATGAGAAAGCGGTTGGTGGAGATTGCCCATTCCCACACTCTCATGGCTTCTCGACAAAGGGGGTAAGACCTGGTTCCTCCCTGTTTGTTGATATACCAGACAACAGACATGTTGTCCGATTGAATCGCAATTGTTCCCAAGGAAAGAAAGGCCTGAAGTGCTAGCAACGCTAAGAGCACTGCTCTCATCTCTAGAACATTGATATGCAGCAAGGTCTCTGAATCGTCCCACGTGCCTTGGACCGTCCGGCCTGCAAAATGCCCCCCACCCGAGGCGGAGGCGCCCTGGTCACCTTGGCGAGAGGGCGAGGCACAAAGGGCGGCCTCCGTGGAGATCTGGAGAGTGTAGCCACCACAGGAGGGACCGCCTGCACGCTTTGCTGATCGCAATGGGATGATGCATAGGAAGAGCAAGATACGACCACTGAACCAAGAGTGTCCATTGAAGGACACGCATGTTGAACCTGGCGAGAGGGAGAAGCGCAATCGCTGCCGCCATGGACCCTAGGGCCCTCAGGACCAACTCCGCCGGAACTGAGTTTGAGTGGAGAATGGCCCGCACCTGGAGCTGTAGGCTTTGCACTCTGTCCGCTGTGAGGAAGGCTCTCAATCTCCTCGTGTCTAACCTGGCACCTATAAAATCTATGAGCTGAGTGGGTGCTAGGTTGGATTTTTTTATATTTATCGTGATGCCCAGGCGTGGAGCAAGATGGAGAAAGGAGTCTCGCGCCAAGAGAAGTAGATGCCTTGTTGGGGCGGTGAGAAGCCAGTCGTCCAGGTAAGGAAAGACCTGCACCCCCTGAAGCCTCAGGTGGGCCGCTACCACTGCTAATACTTTGGTGAACACCCTGGGGGCTGTGGTGAGACCAAAGGGAAGGACCCGGAATTGGTAGTGACTGGCTCCCAGCCGGAAGCAGAGAAACCTCCTGGAGCGCCTGTCCATTAGTATGTGGTAGTACGCATCCTTGAGGTCTATGGAGCACATCCAGTGGTTTTCTCCCAGAAGGGGGAGAATAGACTGCAATGTAACCATTCGGAATTTCTCCTTGGGAACTGCCAGGTTCAAAAGAGAAAGGTCTAAAATTGGTCTTAGATCCCCCGTCTTTTTTGGCACTAAAAAGAACCTGGAGTAGAACCCTAATCCGATCTGGTCTGGGGGGACGGGCTGGATGGCTCTTTTCTTTAGCAGATGGCCAATTTCTGCCAAAGCGGCCTCCCACTGACCGGGTGGAACGTCGGGGAGGGACTTCAATTTTGGCAAGTGAAGAAAGGGGATACGGTATCCTCTGGATATGATCTGGAGAACCCAGCGGTCTGATGTTATGGACTCCCATGCCGCTAGGTGCTCCGAAAAACGTCCCCTGACTGCCTCCAGAGTGGAGCAGCCGGGCAACCCCTCAGGGCTGCTGCGCGGGCCGTTCAGAGAAGGGTTCTCTGGACCCGAAGTTCCTGGGAGCCCCTCTGCCCCTAGGGCGGCGTCCTCCCTGTCCTCCTCTGCCACGGAAGGACTGGTTGTCCGGAGCAGGCTGGGATTGCTGCGACTTCCGGAACCACATCTTCTTCTGACCCTTTTGGTTCCTAGAATAGGGCCTCTGGGGTGCAGAGAAGCGGATTCCGACGGCAGACAGCGTCTTCCCGTCCTTCTCGCTCTGGGTCAAAGTGTCGCGAACAGTTTTGCCAAAGAGGGCAGAACCATCGAAGGCGTTCGCAAATGACTCCTTGAAGGGCTCTGAGAAATCGCAATGATGGAGCCAGGTCTGACGCCTAGTAACTAGGCCTGCCCTGCGGCTCTAGCGGCACCTTCCGTAGCATGGGACAGTAGCCGCATAGAGGTATTAGTGACGGACCTGAGAGTAGCCATGCGGGTGGAGTGCAGCACTTTGTCATCCTCCGACATGGACTCTGGGGATGCAGCGTATTCTTTTATAAGATCGCTGCATCCTAATCACATGTGCCAGGTAGTTCAGCGCCCTCACAGAGAAGGTCGCTGAACTAAACATCCGCTTCCCCAAGCGGTCCATCATCCGAGACTCCTTGCTCGGGATGGACTGAGGGACTCTTCTGAGCAAGTTCCCTCTTGGTGGCCACCGCCAACATGGCATCTACCGGAGGCCCCTTACTCCAATGGGCACGGTCAGCCGGGGACTGAATACGGTCGGGCCTTTTGGGATTGGCTCCACGGTGTCCGGTTCCTTCCACGCCCTGGTGGTAATGAGGTCCACCAGGGGTCGGCAGGAGGACACCCAAGAGGTAGACGGGCCCGCTTCAAATGCCTCCAAGAACACGGACTCGTCCGAGGAAGACTTGGGCAGACCACCCCTTATGCAGAGCATTTCCATGATGTCTCCAAATGAGACATCCTCGGGGGGTGATCTTGGGGAGCCTTCCCCTTCCTCCAAGTCCGTGTCTTCTGTGAGAGACTCGGGGGAGTCAATGTGCCTCCTTTTGCACGTATGTTTGCGGGGAATATCCTCCGGGGGGCTGTCAGAGGACTCCTCGCAAACAGTGACCTGTTCCAGGGGAACAGCTTGGGGCAAAGGAGCGGGCTGTCCCAAGGGCCAGATGGTGAAAGCCTGACCCAATGCAGATGGAGCGCGGGACGGAGCCGAAGCAAGTGCCGGGGGTCCGGAGACCCTCAACAGGGCCCTCTCCACTACATCAAAAGCCGAAGGGGAGCCGACCTCGACCAAAGGATCCGACAATCGGCTCCCCCTCGGATCCGAGGAGTGGATCGGAGCTGGCGCCGAAGCGCTCGGATCCGAAGGGACAGTGCGCTCAGACACAGACGGCGCCGAAGGAGCACTGATCCCCCTGGATCCGAAGCTCGGATCCAGGCCCCGAAAGGTCAGATCCGAAGCACTCGAGGGCAGGGTCGGATCCGAAGTACCAAGCACTATCGGCGCCGACCCACCCCGGCCCGGCTGCTCGGCTCCAACTGCTCCGAACCCAGGTAGCGGGTCGGAGAAGGAGCAATTGGCTTAAAGAAAGGGGTCGAGCTCCCCCCCAGAGGGGGGGGGGAGGCAAGAGCACTCCCATTTGCATCTGGGCCTGGATGAACCTTCTCATCATCCGGTCCAGATCAGCGTCCGACAGGCTATAGGTCGATCTCGACGAGGCTACCGAGGTAGGCCTAGAGTGCCTCCTGGGTAGCCTCGACGGAGATCGGGTCTCCTCCTCCTCAGGTCCCGGTGAAAAACACACAGGAGACCGGAGCCGAGGAGGGGGAGAAGCAGCAGACAAGGAGGCCGGAGGAGAAGCCCGCTTGGCTGGCGGGGCCGAAACAGAGGTCTCGGCCCGCCGCTTATGGTGCTTCTCCCTCCGGTCCTTCTTTCTAGCTTCCCTCTCCTCCGAACCACTACAGGGAGGTTGAGTCCCAGGAGGAGGAGGGGGAGCCGGAGAGGAGACAACCGTAGAAATGGTTACCCCCCGAAGGAGCGGAGGCCGGAGCCGAGTCCGGTGGCAAAAGACCCGCCAAGACAAGCTTGGACCTCCGCTCCTTCAATGCCCTGGGGTTGAACCCTGCACAAATGGAACATCCAGAAGTGAGGTGTTCAACCCCAAGGCATCTAACGCACAGAGTGTGGCCATCAGCAGGGGAAAGCTTATGGCCACACTCGGAGCACTTGGAGAACACAGCTTTGGGTTGTTCAGACATCCCAAACACCAAAAGTTACTTAAACTAAAGTTAAAGCAAAAGTAACTAAACCACACAACAGGCCCAAACACACACTACGCTACCAGCGAGGGGAGGGATGAGTAAAATTAAATTTTAAAACACTAAAAGTATAATTAAGTAATAGGGAAACCTAAACTTTCACACAACTTTCACACAAAAATTCAAAATTTAACACTTTAAACACTGAAAAACTGCACTTAGCTGAAGAGCTTAGGAACACAAATCTGGTCACCAGCGTGGCAAACAAGATCTGAGGTCATGTAGGGAGAGCAGGGCATTATGGGTGAGGGGAGGAGCTGAGAGCTTGGATCCATAGCTGGTAAACCATGCCGGTTCGGATCCGATGTTGGATCCATAACCCACAGGTTGCAGACAAATGAATCTCCTACTTCAGATCATGCAGTCGATGCCATTACATCAGTTTTTCTTGCCCCAAATGTCAGGTGCCCCCCAAATAAGAAGCCAAATATTTAAGTAATTAAAAACACAAAATATACCTCCAAGCAAAAGCAAATACACTAAAAAGGCTTTTAAGCATAGTAAAGGAAACCTCCTGGGCGCTCCTGTCCATGTGGTGAGACCAAAGGGAAGGACCCGAATTGGTAGTGACTGGCTCCCAGCCGAAGCAGAGAAACCTCCTGAGCGCCTGTCCATTAGTATGTGGTAGTACGCATCCTTGAGGTCTATGGAGCACATCCAGTGGTTTTCTCCCAGAAGGGGAGAATAGACTGCAATGTAACCATTCGAATTTCTCCTTGGGAACTGCCAGGTTCAAAGAGAAAGGTCTAAAATTGGTCTTAGATCCCCCTTTTTGGCACTAAAAGAACCTGGAGTAGAACCCTCATCCGATCTGGGGGGATGGGCTGGATGGCTCTTTTCTTTAGCAGATGGCCAATTTCTGCCAAAGTGGCCTCCCACTGACCGGGTGGAACGCGGGAGGGACTTCAATTTTGGCAAGTGAAGAAAGGGGATACAGTATCCTCTGGATATGATCTGGAGAACCCAGCGGTCTGATGTTATGGACTCCCATGCCGCTAGGTGCTCCGAAACGTCCCCTGACTGCCTCCAGAGTGGAGCAGCCGGGCAACCCTCAGGGCTGCTGCGGGCCGTTCAGAGAAGGGTTCTCTGGACCCGGTTCCTGGGAGCCCCTCTGCCCCTAGGGCGGCGTCCTCCCTGTCCTCCTCTGCCACGGAAGGACTGGTTGTCCGGAGCAGGCTGGGATTGCTGCGACTTCCGGAACCACATCTTCTTCTGACCCTTTTGGTTCCTAGAATAGGGCCTCTGGGGTGCAGAGAAGCGGATTCCGACGGCAGACAGCGTCTTCCCGTCCTTCTCGCTCTGGGTCAAAGTGTCGCGAACAGTTTTGCCAAAGAGGGCAGAACCATCGAAGGGGGCGTTCGCAAATGACTCCTTGAAGGGCTCTGAGAAATCGCAATGATGGAGCCAGGTCTGACGTCTAGTAACTAGGCCTGCCCCTGCGGCTCTAGCGGCACCTTCCGTAGCATGGGACAGTAGCCGCATAGAGGTATTAGTGACGGACCTGAGAGTAGCCATGCGGGTGGAGTGCAGCACTTTGTCCTCCTCCGACATGGACTCTGGGGGGGATGCAGCGTATTCTTTTATAAGATCGCGCTGCATCCTAATCACATGTGCCAGGTAGTTCAGCGCCCTCACAGAGAAGGTCGCTGAACTAAACATCCGCTTCCCCAAGCGGTCCATCATCCGAGACTCCTTGCTCGGGGGATGGACTGAGGGACTCTTCTGAGCAAGTTCCCTCTTGGTGGCCACCGCCGTCAACATGGCATCTACCGGAGGCCCCTTACTCCAATGGGCACGGTCAGCCGGGGGACTGAGAATACGGTCGGGCCTTTTTGGGATTGGCTCCACGGTGTCCGGTTCCTTCCACGCCCTGGTGGTAATGAGGTCCACCAGGGGGTCGGCAGGAGGGGACACCCAAGAGGTAGACGGGCCCGCTTCAAATGCCTCCAAGAACACGGACTCGTCCGAGGAAGACTTGGCGGCAGACCACCCCCCCCCCTTATGCAGAGCATTTCCATGATGTCTCCAAATGAGACATCCTCGGGGGGTGATCTTGGGGAGCCTTCCCCTTCCTCCAAGTCCGTGTCTTCTGTGAGAGACTCGGGGAAGTCAATGTGCCTCCTTTTGCACGTATGTTTGCGGGGAATATCCTCCGGGGGGCTGTCAGAGGACTCCTCGCAAACAGTGACCTGTTCCAGGGGAACAGCTTGGGGCAAAGGAGCGGGCTGTCCCAAGGGCCAGATGGTGAAAGCCTGACCCAATGCAGATGGAGCTGGACGGAGCGAAGCAAGTGCCGGGGTCCGGAGACCCTCAACAGGGCCCTCTCCACTACATCAAAAGCCGAAGGGGAGCCGACCTCGACCAAAGGATCCGACAATCGGCTCCCCGGATCCGAGGAGTGGATCGGAGCTGGCGCCGGCGCCGGATCCGAAGGACAGTGCGCCAGACACAGACGGCGCCGAAGGAGCACTGATCCCCCTGGATCCGAAGCTCGGATCCAGGCCCCGAAAGGTCAGATCCGAAGCACTCGAGGGCAGGGTCGGATCCGAAGTACCAAGCACTATCGGCGCCGACCCACCCCGGCTCGGCTGCTCGGCTCAACTGCTCGAACCCGGGTAGCGGGTCGGAGAAGGAGCAATTGGCTTAAAGAAAGGGTCGAGCTCCCCAGAGGGGAGGCAAGAGCACTCCCATTTGCATCTGGGCCTGGATGAACCTTCTCATCATCCGGTCCAGATCAGCGTCCGACAGGCTATAGGTCGATCTCGACGAGGCTACCGAGGTAGGCCTAGAGTGCCTCCTGGGTAGCCTCGACGGAGATCGGGTCTCCTCCTCCTCAGGTCCCAGTGAAAACACACAGGAGACCGGAGCCGAGGAGGGGGAGAAGCAGCAGACAAGGAGGCCGGAGGAGAAGCCCGCTTGGCTGGCGGGGCCGAAACAGAGGTCTCGGCCCGCCGCTTATGGTGCTTCTCCCTCCGGTCCTTCTTTCTAGCTTCCCTCTCCTCCGAACCACTACAGGGAGGTTGAGTCCCAGGAGGAGGAGGGGGAGAGGAGACAACCGTAGAAATGGTTACCCCGAAGGAGCGGAGGCCGGAGCCGAGTCCGGTGGCAAAGACCCGCCAAGACAAGCTTGGACCTCCGCTCCTTCAATGCCCTGGGGTTGAACCCTGCACAAATGGAACATCCAGAAGTGAGGTGTTCAACCCCAAGGCATCTAACAGAGTGTGGCCATCAGCAGGGGAAAGCTTATGGCCACACTCGGAGCACTTGGAGAACACAGCTTTGGGTTGTTCAGACATCCCAAACACCAAAAGTTACTTAAACTAAAGTTAAAGCAAAAGTAACTAAACCACACAACAGGCCCAAACACACACTACGCTACCAGCGAGGGGAGGGATGAGTAAAATTAAATTTTAAAACACTAAAAGTATAATTAAGTAATAGGGAAACCTAAACTTTCACACAACTTTCACACAAAAATTCAAAATTTAACACTTTAAACACTGAAAAACTGCACTTAGCTGAAGAGCTTAGGAACACAAATCTGGTCACCAGCGTGGCAAACAAGATCTGAGGTCATGTAGGGAGAGCAGGGCATTATGGGTGAGGGGAGGAGCTGAGAGCTTGGATCCATAGCTGGTAAACCATGCCGGTTCGGATCCGATGTTGGATCCATAACCCACAGGTTGCAGACAAATGAATCTCCTACTTCAGATCATGCAGTCGATGCCATTACATCAGTTTTTCTTGCCCCAAATGTCAGGTGCCCCCCAAATAAGAAGCCAAATATTTAAGTAATTAAAAACACAAAAATATACCTCCAAGCAAAAGCAAATACACTAAAAAGGCTTTTAAGCATAGTAAAGGAAAGAAGAGGTATAGTAAGAGAAAAAAAAAACAGGGGGTTGGAGGGAGGGTAACCAGGACTGCAACAGTGAATACACTCGAACATCTACATTTATGGTAAGTGTACACAACTGTACTATGTTCTTCGTGTTTCACTGTTGCAGTCATTACATTTGGGTAGATTCCCAAAGCTATGGTTGGGAGGAAGGATTTATACAGCATTAGGACCAGCTATAAGGCCCTGCAGGACAGCAGAGGCAAAGCCAGCTCTGGATTTAGAGAAGAAAGGTAAATGGTAATGTTTGGTGAACGTATGAACTGAGATCCAGGTAGCAGCTTCTAGAATGTCTCTGGTAGGAACACCTCTGAGAAAGGCTGTAGAAGCAGGTGCAGCCCTGGTGGAATGAGATCTGATCCCCTGGGGGATAGTTTTACCATGGTGCATACAGTAGAAACAAATACAATGGCTTATCCATTTTGGAAATAGTCTGCTTTGAAATAGCCTTTCCCTCTGCCCCTGCAGCAAATGCCACTAGTAAGTAGTTCAGATTTTCTTTGAGATTTTGTCCTGTTTAAGTAAAATCTAAGTTGTCTGCGTACATCCAGTGAATGCAGAATCCGTTCCCCCTTGTTCTATGGATTGGGAAAGAAAGTTGGCAAATGAATGGTCTGATTAAGAGCCACACTGGATACCACCTTAGGCATGAAGGATGGATTGGTCCTGAGAGACACCCTGTCCGCATGAAAAATAATGAAAGGCTCTACTGCCATAAAAGCCTGTAATTCGGCAATCCTTCTAGCTGAAGTGACTGCTAAAAGGAAAGCTGTTTTCCAGGAGAGAAATTTTAATTCTGCAGTAGAAGCTGGTTCGAAAGGAGGGAGAGTGAGTTTTTCCAATACAAAATTGAGGTCCCAGGCAGGGGCTGGAGCTCTTCTGGGTGGTCTTAAGTTTTTGGCCCCTCTGAGATGCTGCTTTAGCACAGGATGAGAGAAGAGGGGAGGTTCTGTGTTGTAATGAGCTGAAATGGCTGAGGCATGGATTTTTATGGAAGAAAAGGACAGGCCCTTGTTAAGCATCTCAGTTAAATATTGTAAAATCTGAGGAATATTGGGCACTGTTGTGCTTATCCCTTGTGATTGATTCCAGACAGAGACTCTTTTCCATTTGTCAGCATAAGATTTTCTAGTACTAGGCCTTCTTGCCTCCAAAATGACATCCTTGGCATCCCTCAGCAAACCTGTGATGGTTGAATTTAGGTGATTAGCCACGCTGCAAGATTCAAAGTTTGGAGCTGGGTGTGCAGAATTTGGTTGTTCTGCTGAGACAGTCAGCAAGGTGTCTGAGGCAGGTGCCACGATGGAAGGTGCGACACATTGTGCAGGAGTGGGTATCAGTGTTTGCGAGGCCAGTCTGGAGCAATCAAAATCATTTTTGGTTTGTCCTGTTTGACTTTTAGTAGAACTTTGGAGAGCAGAGGCAGAGGGGGAAAGGCATAGACTGATAGTTTTTTCCAGCTGAATGATAGAGCATCCACATTCCACGCTTTTTTGTGATGAGTTCTTGTGCAGAATTTGTCCAACTGATAGCTCTGGGGTGAGGCAAAAAGATCTATGTCTGGACTCCCCCATTTGCGTGCCAACATGCTGATAATCCGTGGTTCCAGTTTCCATTCGTGTGGGTCCATGAGATTTCTGCTTAGTTCGCCTGCCAGAGTATTCAGCTTTCCTGGCAGAAATTGAGCTTGTAGTTGAATTTGATAGGTCAAGGCAGTGTTCCACAATGCCATGGCTTGTCTGCAAAGGGGGTAGGAGTGTGTACCCCCCTGCTTGTTTATGTACCACATAACTGTGGTGTTGTCTGTCTTTATCATTAATTGTCCTGGATGAAGGTAGTCCGTGAAGGCTGTCAGTGCAATCTGTACAGTTTGCATCTCTTTTTGATTGATATGAAGGTGCATTTGATTTGGGCTCCATTTGCCCTGAATACACTTCCCTGCCAGATGAGCCCCCCCCCCCCAAGCATAGTCTGATGCGTCTGTAGTCAAGGGGTGGAGTGAATGGCAGTCCCTTGTTTTGGTGGCAGGCCTCTGCCCACCATAGGAACTCTTAACTGCAGGCAAGGTATGATAGGAATCATTGTTTCCAGGCTGTGACAATGTTGGCTCCATAAACTGTTTAAGTACCACTGAAGTTTCCTCATATGCAGTCTTGCATATGGAATTAGAAGAATGCAGGAGGCCATGAACCCCAAGGCTTGCAGAATTTGTCTTGCAGACAAGCAGGGTTTTTGTGGCCACCTGTTTGAAGTAAGTCACCAAATTAATTTGCTTTTCTGGCGTAAGGAAAGCCATCTGGGCAGTTGTATTCAAGCTTGCACCCAGGAATGTAATTTTTTGAGAGGGTACCAGTTGTGATTTCTTTTCGTTTATGGTGTACCCTAGACAAGTTAGAATCTTTTTTTACAAACTCCAGATGTTTTTGAAGAATGTCCCGGTTTTCTGCCTGAAGTAGACAATCGTCCAGGTATGTATATATATATGAATATTTCTTTGCCTGAAAAATGCAATTACTGGAGCCAGGCACGTTGTGAAGAATCTGGGCGCAGTAGATAAGCCGAAGGGCAGTGCAGAGAACTGGTAATGCAAATAGTCTGCTTTGAAGCGGAGGTATCTTCTGCAAGACTCCCTGATTGGGATATGCAGGTAAGCCTCTTTTAAGTCTAGAGTTACCAACCAGGCATCTTTGCCTAGCATAGGAACTAACTGTTGAAGAGTCAGCATCTTGAATTTTGGAATGTCCAGAAATGTGCTTAGAGTAGATAAGTCCAGAATTGGACGCCATGATTTGTCTTTTCT
This sequence comes from Protopterus annectens, assembly GCF_019279795.1. NCBI lineage: Eukaryota > Metazoa > Chordata > Ceratodontiformes > Protopteridae > Protopterus > Protopterus annectens. Next base: position 1,600,601,103 of record NC_056733.1, read on the forward strand.
GGGTACCAGCAAAAGTCTTGAATAGAAACCTTGTCCCTTTTCCTCTTCCGGGACTGGATGAATAGCTCCCATGTTCATGAGAGGCAGTACTTGTTTCTGGGCCTCTGCCCACTGATTTGGGGGCAGGTCTGGCCATCCATTTGGGATTGGTAACGTGTGGAAATGAAATCTTTATCCCTGGAATATTACATTTAAAGCCCATTTGTCCTGGGTTGCCAATTTCTTACATGAACTGCCAGTTTTCCCCCCAAAGGGGCGGCTGAAAGGTAAGTGCTTGGTAAGTGTAGAGGGAAGTCATTGAGACTGCTTACCATAGGGAGGTGCCTTGTTGTTTCCAGATTTGGAGGAGGAGGCACCCCATTGTTTTGTTCTAAAAGTCCCTTGTGACTGAAACCTGGAGCCTTTGGAATGTCTGGATTTGACTTGAGTGGCTCTCGAAGGAACTGGAAAGGACCAGTTCTTAGTGGACCAGTGCCTACTAAATTTTGGAGGTTGCACTTGTAAGAAATCTTTCACAGTTTGCAACGATTTAGCTTCATCTTCCATCTTTTTAAAAACTTCTTCAGCCTTATTACCAAAGATATGGTCTTGTTGTAAAGGAGCATCCAACAATTTTGCTTTAACATGATCAGGCAGAGTTTGCCCTTGAGCCAAGCATGCCTTCTTAGCACAGAGCCATTTACAGCAGCCCTGCAAGAGGCCTCCAAAGAATCAAAACCACATTGCAAAGTATGTTTTCCAACTTGTTCAGCTGAATGCAATAAATCCTGTAAATCTTTATTTTCCACACAATCAGAAATTAACATCATTTTCTGTTTAAGCAGTCCCATGATATGCTGCTGGTATTTAAGCATATGAAATTGACAGTTTAAAGCCCTGATTGCCAAGGTTGCAGAAGTGTAAACCTTTTTACCCCATCTATCCAGCGCCCTGGGATCTCTATCAGAAGGGGTAGGATTTTTAGCAGTAGAGGCCTTAATGCCCTTGGGACCCTGAGAAATGGTTTCAGGATCAGCAATAGTATTTTTGAAAAGGAATTTGTGGGAGTGAGGAACCCTGTAGTATCTGTCTGGTTTACAAGGAGCCGGAGGCAGAGAATCAGGAGCCATACTAAATTTTGAAAAAACATCATCAACAATGTCTAGGACAGGAGGTATAGCGCCAAAGGCCTATGTTGAGGAAGAAATAGAAAATCCCTAAGTCTCTTTTTAGATTCTGAGTAATCCTGACTTTCCCAGTGGAAATGTTCCCGTAAGGTATGTAAAGTGGGGGGGGGGGGGGAGAAGCAGAAGGAATGGAATCTTCTGCATCAGAGTCCTCATAAGTAGGTATAGACAAATCCTGTTCATTAGAAGAGTCAGAAGAAATAGAATCCTGTTCAGAAGATTCATAATCAATGTCTTGCCTAGGCCTCTTAGAAGGGGGTTTGGCTAACCCTGATCAGAGTAATTAAATCTTCAGCCATTTTGATCATTTGTTTTTTAGGCATAGGGGCCTGCACATGTGGCCCAGGAGTTAGTTTTTAGACATAGATTTAAATTTTGACTTTAGCTTTGAAGATGGCGTCGGTCTAATATATAAATGTGTAGGCCTGAAAACACCCTCAGAAGCCGGTGTCTGCACAGCGGCTCCGGACCCATCTAAGGTAGAGACATCCGCAGGTTCCATAACTGAAGCATCTCGCGGCATACCGGACTCTGAAGGGTCTCAGTACAGGCCTGCAAAACAGAAGTAGCGGGCATCAGGGGCTGCGAAAGCGCCTCACTGAGTACCAGCGAACTGGCGACTGGCTTAGGAGAAGCGTCGTCATCAGTTTTGGACCTTGACGGCCTATCTCTGTCTTTTTCTCTGCGTTTTTAGGTATTCCGATAGTCTGATTGATAACCAACAAAATTTCTGGATAATTAAAGCATGAGCCAAAATATTTAGAAGCAAAAATATACCGATGTTTAATAGTGCGTTGATTAAATTTAGCACAAACCCGACAGCAAGGTACATTGTGGTCAGGGCCTAGGCAAGGAATACAGTACAAATGAAAATCCTTATGAGGTATTTACTTCCCACAAGTAATGCAATTATTAACTTTTACTGACATCGGTAAGGAGCAAGAAAAAGTTTCCCCAACGGGGTACTTAGCTTTTTAATTGAAGACTTTGGTTCTGAAACTCGAAAACGAAAATTTCAGGAGTCGGACGACCGGCACTTGCAAACTGCTTCTGCTTCGGGCACCACGCGGCAAAAAAGACTGATGTAATGGTGTCGGCTGCAAGGTTTATACACCTGATGACCTGACGTCATGGAAGAAGGGACAGAAACCGATGCAGGACCCAAGACTTTGTTAATCAGGCCAACTGAGGGTAACCTGCCAGCAAATTACCCAAATGTAATGACTGCAACAGTAAAACACGAAGAACAACCAAAGGATGCCCTATTCTGGGAGACCACATCCACTTTGTAATGAGTGATAAAAGTATGAGGATTTGCCCATATTGCTGCTGCACAGATTGAATCTAAAGGCAATTTGGCTTGGAAGGCAACAGAGGTGGCTAAGGCCTTGGCTGAGTGTCCTCTGGCCCTCCCTGGAAGCGTCTTTTTATGCAAATCATAATAACAACTGATTGTGTCTGACAGCCATTTTGATAAGGTCACTTTCGAAACTGGAGAACCTTGTTTATTGTTAGCAAAGGATACAAACAATTGGTCCGATTTTCTAAATTCTTTGGTTCTGTGTAAATAAAAATGGTGGAGTCTATATTCTGCCTTGTTGCCGTAATTGGGAAAGAATACAAGAAGCTCAATGGACTGATTTAAATTGTACTCTGAGCATACTTTTGGCAAGGAGGAAGGATTGGTTCTAAGAGAGAGACTCTCTTTGTGAAAAATGAGATACGGCGGGCGAATAGATAAAGCATGTAATTCAGAAACCCGTCTAGCTGAGGTGATAGCAACCAAGAAAAGGGTTTTCCAAGACAGAAATTTCAGGGGCAAGATGCTGCTGGTTCAAAAGGTGGAAGACTAAATATATGACCAGTAGACCATGGAGACAAAATAAAATTAATTTAAGTGCATCAAACAGACCGGTTTCGGCTTGTATATTACAAAGCCTTTATCAATGTGAAAAAAAAAAAAAACAATACACCCCATTTATAGTTTGTCATCAATTCAAAAACCAATCACAGACGTTCATTTAACCCAGGTGCAAAAAGCCCTCCTAGTTTGATTATCCATTTTTTCTCCTTGACATTGAGCAATTCATGCCATCCAGATTTATTTTGTTGCAAACCAATGATTTTATCTATAATTGTAAATTGGAAGCATGCTGTCTTGTGAGTTAAAGTGTGTTTATAGAGAGCGTTAGTGTCACGCTGGTTCCTAATTTCACACATATGCTCAGATATCCTATGTCTCACAGCCCTGGACATTTGTCCAACATAAAAGGCTGAACATTGACACGTTGCTAAATAAACAACCCATTCCGAACTACAACTGGCGAAAAAAGGAATCTTGAATACTATGCTAGTATTCTTACTACGAAAGCAGGTGGTTTTCAGCATTCTACAACAATGTATACAGTGCCCACATGTATGGGTCCCCCTTAACAAACCCTCCTTCAATGGAACTTTGTTTTTTCTCCCTTAGTATAGGACAACTCTGTTTGTAATGACTGAAATATGATGCTAAATTTCTCCCGTTTCTATATGAGAAACAGCACTTGTCCCCAAGGAACATTGATAGTTTATTTTCTGCCATAAGAACATTCCAATTCCGACAAACACTATCACTAAGTGCCCCTGTGTTCCGCTCATATGTTGTCATAAACCTAAGTTTTGCTGTGGTGTCAAAGTCCTTCTGTTTATATTGTAAGAGTTCATCCCTGTTCATCTCATTAACCACATTCAATGCTTGTGTAATGTGTCCTCTTGGATAACCCCTTTCCTTAAACCTGTTAGTTACGTCATCTCGGAAATGTAAATACAAATCTTCGGCTGAGCATATACGTTTTACCCTCATATACTGTGATTTAAGGACATTTTTGCATATATGAGGAGGATGATAACCGGAGGCATGGAGCAGAGAGTTATACTTGGGAAATTTTCTATATATTTCAGTAGTGATGGTATTACCCGGGGCCCTGGTAACCATTACATCCAGAAAGGTGATCCTATCCTGGTTGCAATTGACCGTAAATTCGATCCCCCACTTATTTTCATTAAGATATTCAACAAATTCTCCAAGATATTCCTCATCTGACCTGCAAACCATCCAGCAATCATCCAGATATCTTCTCCAAATGTCAATCTGATCAATATACAGATTATGAGATTGATCATACAAAATTTGTTCCTCAATGTTGTTGTCTTTCGGCTTTTCCCGATTAGGGGTCTCCACAGCGGAACTCCAGTCCGCTAATGATTGGCAGTAGATTTTCACTAATGCCGAGGTGCCAGCTCGACGTTCAACCTTTAACGAAGGCACGCCCATTTACGCATGTCTTTCGAACGCCCACCTAACCGCGGGGAGGACATGCAGACTCCACACAGAAGGCACTCCCCGCACTCCAGCCGAGAATTGAACGGGAGAACCTCTTGCTGTGAGGCAACAATGCTACCGTTGTACCACCGCGGAACTTGTTCCTCAATATATGCCATAAAAATATCCCCATATATGGGGGCAAATGAGGCACCCATTGCTGTCCCTTTAATCTGTAAAAAACATGCCTCACGATAGAAAATTAGAAGTTATGTTCTTACCATAACGTTCCATGTTAGTTGTCTTCTTCTCGCCTTCTTTCTTGCTGGATGGGTTCGGAGCCGACCTCGGCTCCGACTCGGCCACTCTAAAAGCTCGAGAGTTGGTTCCACTGGCTCGAGGCTCCCCTTATATCCCACAATGCTAGGCATGAATTACCTCAGATCTCGTTTGTGAGCTAGGCCCAGCTAATAATACAACCAGAAAAAAACTGGGAAAAGATAGACCACCTCTATAAACAAAGGGGAAGAGGAAAGGTGACCTAAAGCCTGATCTAGGAAATATGCACAGCAGAGCATATACCTATAGCAAAGAGGTGGTAGAAAGAGAGGTCACAATCAAACTCCTCTAGGTCTGTCCAGGCCAGGGGAAAGGAGGGTGGGATTAAGAAAGAAGGCGAGAAGAAGACAACTAACATGGAACGTTATGGTAAGAACATAACTTCTAAATGTTGTTGTCTATCTCGCCTTCATTCTTGCTGGATGGGACCGCGTCCCTAGCACTTTGTCCCGGGTGGCCTAACGGAACAGACTCTTGAGAACAGTGGTACCAAAGTTAGCTCTATGCCTAGAAGCTAAATCCAACTTATAATGTGAAATGAAAGTGTGAGGAGTAGCCCAAGTAGCCGCTGCACAAATGGTGTCAATAGGCAGTCTGTCTTGGAAGGCTATAGAAGTAGCCAAAGCTCTGGTGGAATGGGCTTTAGGTTTGTTAGGCAGCTTTTGGTGTCTAATTTCATAAACAATGGAAATTAGAGATGTTAGCCATCTAGATAGTGATACCTTGGAAACAGAAAGTCCCTTTCTGCCTTCTGCATAAGAGACAAACAGCTGGTCAGATTTTCTGAATTGTTTGGTTCTATCCAAATAGTACCTTAACTGACGATAAACATCTAGCCAATGCAATTTTTGTTCAGACCTATTAGAATATTCTGGAAAAAACACAGGGAGGTCAATGCTTTGATTTAGGTTAGACGCCGAGGCTATTTTAGGTAAAAAGGACGGGTTGGTTCGTAAGGATACCCTGTCCTTATGGAACAACAGATAAGGAGGTCGACAGCTGAGTGCATGAAGTTCTGAAACTCTTCTAGCTGAAGTAATAGCTACCAGAAAGAGAGTCTTCCATGATAGCAATTTTAATTAACAGGAAGCTGCAGGTTCGAAAGGGGGAAGAATCAAAGAACTGAGCACTAAATTAAGGTCCCAAGGAGGAGGAGGATTTCTTATAGGAGGTCTGAGAAGAAAACTCCCTTCAAAAGGCTTTGCAAAGCTTGTGGGACATGATGGCAGACTCTGAAATGCCTACATGAAAGTTAGATATAGCTGCCAATTGAACTTTGAGAGTAGAAGGAGATGAACCGGCATGAAAGAGTTCAGCTAGAAAATCAAGAACCATATGGATGGGAGCAGTGAAAGGATCTAAATCCTTTCCTTGAGCCCAATAGGCAAAACGTTTCCACTTACTAAGATAAATTTTCCGAGTGGAAGATTTATGTGAAGCTATTAAAATATCTCGAACAGTGTGAGATATTTGAGGAAGCCTGGCTAGGGTAGGAACTGGAGGAACCAAGCAGTGAGGTTCAGAGAGGGGAGGGAGCGATGTAACTGACCCGACTGATGGATCAAAAGACCTGGAACTAGGTCCAGATGCCAAGGTTGCTCCAACAGAAATTGATGTAGAAAGGGGAACCAAACCTGTCGAGGCCAGTAAGGAGCAATGAGGATCAATGAGGCCTTCTGAGCGATAGCTTTCTGTATCACTTGAGAGATTAGTGGGAAGGGAGGAAATGCATACAGAAGTCCCCGGGGCCAAACTTGGACTACAGCGTCTCTGCTGGGCTGGCCTGGTAACGGGAATAGGGTGAAATAATCTCTGCACTTGCTGTTTTGGGGAGTAGCAAAAAGGTCGCAGCAAGGCTGACCCCACTTGAGAAAATTTTTTCTCGCAATAGAATCTTTCAGAGACCACTCGTGAGGCATGAGGATAGCCCTGCTCAACTTGTCCGTGATTTGATTGGACTTCCCGGGGATGTGCGTTGCCATCAGAAAACGCTGAGAAGAAATTGCTCATTGCCACAGTCTGAGTGCTTCTCGACATAGGGGATAGGACCTGGTTCCGCCTTGTTTGTTGATATACCACACTACAGACATATTGTCCGTCTGGATTGCTATCGTTCCCAGGGGAAGAGAGTCTTGAAGGGCTTGCAACGCTAAAAGCACTGCTCTCATCTCTAGAACATTTATATGCAAGTGGCATTCGTCTGGTCGCCATATGCCCTGGACAGTTCTGCCCTGATAATGCCCCCACCCGATCAGGGAGGCGTCCGTTGTCAGAGTAGCAATCGGAGGAAGGAACAAAGGGTCTTCCCAAGAAGAGCTGAGGGGAAGACATCCACCACAGAAGATGATTCTTGCATGTTTGCATAATCATAATGGTGTGGGACATCGGAAGTTGCTGGTATGACCATTGTGTGAAGAGCATCCATTGAAGGATTCTCATGTGGAATCTGGCTAATGGAAGTAGAGGGATAGCAGCCGCCATAATCCCCAATACTTTCAGAACCAACCTGGCTTTGACTCTGTTGCTGCTGAAGAGAAGCGAGACTAGTTTGCGATGTCTGTTATTCTCTGATCTGTTAGTCTCGCAGACATGTTGACTGTGTCTAGATTTGCGCCTATGAAGGTAATAGCACGACAAGGCGACAAAACAGACTTTTCGCAATTTATTGAGATGCCTAACTTTTGACAAATGCGAAAGGTGTAGTCTCTGGCCATTAGAAGAAGATGCTTGGTGGGAGCTGTGAGGAGCCAGTCGTCCAAATATGGAAACACCTGGAATCCTTGACGCCTCAGGTGAGAAGCTACCACTGCCATGCATTTGGTAAACACCCGGGGGGCAGTGGTGAGTCCAAAGGGCAGGGCTCTGAATTGAAAATGACTGGTTCCCAGCCTGAAGCGGAGAAATCTTCTGGAGCGTCTGTTCATTTTTATATGATAGTACGCATCCTGAAGGTCTATAGAGCACATCCAGTTTTCCTTTCCCAATAAGGGAAGGATGGACTGTAGCGTGACCATCCGAAATCTTGTTTTCTTGACAGACTTGTTCAAGATACTGAGATCCAAAATTGGTCTCCAGTCCCCTGTTTTCTTTGGAACTAAAAAGAACCTGGAGTAGATTCCGGATCCTTGCTGGTCTGCTGGAACTGGCTGAATTGCTCTTTTTGCAAGCAGCTTTGAAATTTCCAAAGCTGCAAGATCCCTTTGAGTGGGTGGAACATCTGGAAGGGATTTCTTTGATTGGTTTGGAATGCGAACAAAGGGAATGGAATAGCCTTCGGAAATGATGGACTGTACCCACTTGTCTTGAGTTAGGGATAGCCAGGCTTCTGGGTACAGTGACAATCTTCCCCCGACTGCCTCCGAAGGTGGACAGTCGGGCAACACCTCAGGGATGCTGAAAGGGCTTATCGGAAAAGGTTTCTCGATTGCCCTGGTTCTGCGGACCCCCTCTGCCTCTGGGGCGACGTCTACCATTATTGTTCCCTCCTCTGCCTCTGGAGGGAAACCGACTCTGTGCGTCAGGCAAATTCCCTTGAGATTGTTTGCGGAACCACATTTTTCCACTTTGCTGGCCTTTGGGGTAAGGTCTAGAAGGAGTAGAAAAACGGACTCCGACGGCAGACAAAGTCTTGCCATCCGTCTCGCACCTAGTCAAGGTTTCTTTCACCTGAGGACCAAAGAGAGATGATCCATCAAACGGGGAGTTAGTGAAAGACGTTTTAAAGGGGTCCGCAAAATTGCATAGTCGCATCCAGGCATGCCGGCGTAAGGCGACACCTGTCCCTGCGGCTCTACTCGCTCCATCAGCCGCATATGAAAGGAGGCGCATGGAGGAGTTAGCTATAGAATTCAGGGTAGTCAGCTGGGCATTCATCTTGTCCTGAAAACCTGCAGCTGTAGGATCCTTCAACATGTCACTCGCTTCCTTGATCAAGTCTCTCTGGAGACGAGTGAAATGGCATAGGTAGTTCAGCGAACGCATAGCAAAAGTCGCTGACGAAAACATCCGCTTCCCGTACCTGTCCACAGACCTAGATTCCTTGTTAGGGGGATGGACAGGCACTGAAGGATCAGCTAGTTCCTTCTTGGTGGCAGCAGCTACCACCATAGCATCCACCGTAACTCCTTTGGTCAGAAATTGTTTATCAGTTGGTGCCGTTATAAACTTAGAAGGTCTCCTGGGGGTAGGGTCCACCGAGTCAGGAGCCGTCCATGCTTTCTTTGTTACCACCTGCATGAGGGGGTCAAAGGGGGGAGACACCCAGGAGGTGGAAGGGCGAGAGCCAAACGCCTCAAGATACACAGATTCATCCTCCGAAGGGTTAAGGGCTGGCCAATTTCCCCTCTGCTTGAGGATCTCTAGAATGTCTGCAAAGGAGACATCTTCAGAAGGGGAACGGGGAACCTCGGAATCCTCTAAATCTGTGTCAGAGGTGACAGACCCAGGTGAGTCTATGTGTTTCCTCTTACACTTCCTCTTCCCAGGGGCTCCCCTGCCAAATCAGGAGAGGCCTCGGAAGAGGATGAAATCCCCACAGGGGATTCTTGAAGAGTTGGCTCTCTGCGGTCAGGGATGAGGGAGAGAGAGTAGACTTAACCTGAGGCACCGAAGAGGGAGGGGCGGACGGAGCCGACTGTGGAGTAGAACCAGGTTCCAACACACTCCGCATGACCTCGAACGCACCCCTGTCAGGCAGAGCCAAAGGTCCCCGCTCCGAGAAGCTGAGAACCTCCCTCGGCACCGACAGAGATGGCTCCGAGGCCGATGTCGGAGCCGAACTCACCAGCGCCGATGCACCGAGAGGGAGAGCGGGGTCGGACAAGGGTCCGATGCCACTCACCCCCTCGGAGCCGACGAGGGAAGTTCGGCGCTGAGATTCTTCAAAGGAAGAAATCGAAGCCGACGACGGAACCGAAGACAAATGTATCGGCTCTGACGCTACCACAGTCTCGGTTCCGAGACGCCCCGGCTCCGAGCTCAAAGGAGTCGGAGGAGGAATATTTAGAGGGACAGATTGAAGCATCGACTGATGAGTCGGGCTCTGAAGCATTTGGGCCAGTGCCTCGGACTTTAGAAGTCGACTCACTACCCTCTGAAGGTCATGATCCGAAAGCCTCGATGACCTAGAGGAGTGAGACCTATGGCTCCGTTCAGACAGCAAGGGAGACGCTGGAGCCGAATGAACGGAGCCAAGGGATGGTGACCTAGACCTCTTTCTCGATGTCGGCTCCGATGGTCTGATCGGAGCCGACCCAGGAATTTCCAATACCTCGGCTCCAGCCGGAGCCGAGGGAACCACAGAAGCTGTAGTCAAAGACTCATCGGTTCCGTAGCAGTAGGTTTCGAAGCCTTAGGCCTCGACTCTGAAGCTGGAGTCGAGGTCTTAGAAGCCTTGGAAGGTTTTCCCGAGGTAGCAGTTAGGGAACCTTCAGGCTTAAGCAAACCCCTTAGAATGAGTTTGTTTTTTCTTTCCTGCAGGACTCTAGGGCTGAAGCCATGGCATACAGCACAAGAGTCCTGCAGGTGTAAAGGTCCCAGGCAGTACAAACAAGAAGTGTGACCGTCTGTCAGAGACATTTTCTGACAGCACGAGTCACACTTCTTGAAGCCTGAGACCTTTGAATCCTTGGACATTTTCAAGGAACCGAAAGTGTAACCACCACACAAAAAACACACACACACTGATTACACTATCAAAAATAGTTTAAACTAAATTTAAACTAATAAATCTAGTTAGCTTGTAATACAATATAAATCCCTACAAAAACACAAACACACCACTATTAGGGAAGGAAGGGCCCGAAGGCCTAAGGAAAGAACTTATCAGTTCTTGTGGGAAAGGGGCTGGATAAGGGTAGAAAGAATAAAAATCCACTACACTAAGGGTAAACAGAGAAAAAAACTAAGCTAAAAGGGGTTTAAAAGTTATTAGACTGATCTAATACAACTGACCTGAAGCCGGTAGAAAAACAACACCTCGATCGCTGTAGCGGCAAACGAGATCTGAGGTAATTCACGCCTAGCATTGTGGGATATAAGGGGAGCCTCGAGCCGGTGGAACCAACTCTCGAGCTTTTAGAGTGGCCGAGTCGGAGCCGAGGTCGGCTCCGAACCCATCCAGCAAGAATGAAGGCGAGATAGACAACTTAACATACACATTTTTAGTTAATACATGCTCAGTCAAACCAAGAAGAAGAGTAATAAAACCTGGTCAGTAAAGTTCTGACCTATATAGCCAATATTCAAGGGCTTCAAGACCAGCCCAATGTGGAATATTCGTGTAAACAGCTTTGACATCTAATGTAGAAAGCCACCAACCAGTTTCAAGTTGCATTTCCAAGATGACCTGTAAAACTTCTGTGGTATCATTAAGTCTGGATCTAACCCACACAAGCAAAGGTTTCAAATATTTAGTCGGATATTGCGACAAGAGGATCTGTCAAAGAGCCTCTTCCAGAGACAATCGGCCTACCAGGGGGACAATATAAATTTTTGTGAATTTTAGGCAGGAAATAGATATATTGGTCCCTGGGGTCAACAATTGTGAGTTGTTTTTTTACCCCTTCAGTAATGATTCCTTCCTCCACAGCTAATGTGAGGAAGTCATCAATTTGTTTTTGAAAAAGCTCAGTGCAATTATAATCCAGTTGTAAATAGTACCTATGACCATTCAATTGCTTATTGGCTTCCAAATTATATTGATCCCAATTTTGTACAATCACAGCTCCTCCTTTGTCCGCCTTTAGAATCACAATGTTATGATTTTCAGCCAGCTTGGAAATTACTGCCATTTCCTGTTTGGTAACATTACTAGACTTAGCCTGAAAAGAAATGGATTGAAAATTCAGATCCTTTAAAGTAGAATTTTGAAATAATGACACATTATGATTCATGGGCAGAACAAAAGAGGACTTATGGTATCTAAACTAGTCATCATCACATGATTCTACATTCGATTGAAAAAACAATCTCAAATTAAGAGTTCGACAAAAATCCACAATATCTTTTGCAAAGGATTCTTCAGATACAAAAAACCCCATAATATATGTTAAACCTTTATTCAGAATATTCCTCTCAACAGAGGAGAGGGAATAGAAAGAAATATTTAAAACATTATCATTTTTTACTTCTGTACAAATTTGCGAAGCAAACCCTCTATGTTCTCTACATTTTCTATGCTTCCTACCCCCCCCCCTCCTCCTTCTAGGTTTAACTGTATAGAATTATTTGAATTCCTGTGTTTCTGTGCTGGTGAACCTATGGAAGAATGGGTCTCATTATCTGGCCCCGAAGAGTCATTGTCACCTGAAGTATCAGATACCCCAGATCTCTTAAGAATAGACCTTGGACGTTTTCTACTAGTGGGATACTTATTAGTAAACCTAACATGTTTCTCTTTACTTTTGGAAAAGGGGTCCCCTTTTTGATAATCCAAAACATCCCTGAGAAACATTACCTTTTTCCTATCACGCAGTTGAGTTTCCAAATTAGTGAGTTCCCTATTTAATTTATTAAGACAAACTGAGTAGTTTTGCTGTCCCTCAAATTCTTTAATATGTCCAGTAATCTCACTAATGGCACCCATTTCAGCATCAATGCTTCTGTCATAAAACCCACATAAAATTTCTACAAAATGCATGGTAGCTGTATGTTGGGCTTCCTTCCACTGTTGATAAAGCAATTTGTCTGGGCCGCTGACCATAGGCTGAACCCTAACTCTCAAGCCCCTGGGTGTTACACCTTTAGCCATATAGGTTTTGAATAGTTTATAATGCCACACATTATTCCTCATTGATCTCATATGTTTCATTAAAGTGGCAAAAAGCCCTTCACAGGTATCATTAACCTTAACACTGGAAGCACCCGCCTCAGATGCAAGTTCATTCCCAATACCAAAAACAGAAAGGTCATCCCTATCCGAAGACAACCCCTTTATTAGATTGGAAATATCCATTCTTAAGGGTGGGGAAACCTTGCCCAATCGTATTGTCACGGACTGTTTCCTGATATTCAGGGTAAACAGAAACAACGTTTGTGGAGCTACAACAACTGTATGTTTTGTAAGAGGCATTTTTATACAGCGTTTCTATTTAGAAAGGGATATTATGCTTTTGGACTGGAAGTTTCTTTGGACTCGCAACTTTTCCTATATTGTGTGGATGGTACTTCGTCATTGGTGCCTTTGTGGTTTATTCTCTGTCAAAGTGTACTACTCAACTTAATAACTGAAGTGGGATTATTTAAATGACTTAAGGAATAAATGTAGGGCTCATGTTCATGATTCCATTAGTTACTTTTTTTGGCACTTAAACTTTTTTTCATGATGTGTTCATTTTGAAGGGAGCAAGCCTTACGAGTTGTTCATAAGGGGGCCTATACTGGTAATAATTTATTAGGCACTTTAAGTGGAGAGGTTTTCCACATTTTGTTTTTTGATTGTTAAAAGATATTAGTACTGCGGTTTGTGCCCCTATTATATTACACTGAACAACATTGGGAACAAAGACAAAAGACAAATGGGATAATCTTTGACTGGGCTGTACACAAGAGTGTAATTTACATTGAAAATTTTTTTCCTTAGGGTGATTTAGGTGCTTACGTGACTTCAGGTCCAAACTTTTGGATAAATAACATCACATATGCTACATTTGAATTTAGTCTGTTGGTTTTCCAGCAGAGAATTATTGTGGAGTTTATGCATGTGATTTATATTTATGTAACTGTAATTCTGTGAAGGGGGTTTTGGCCATGGGCTTTCCCTAGTGAAGTTGGGTCAATAACTTTGGGTAATATAGCTATGGTATATGTGTTAGATACATATTATATTGACCTTTTTAAACATCATTATAGGATACATATTGTGTATATCAAACATTAATACTGTCTGCTGTTGAATTTTCAATGAATATGCCCTTTTAGGGTTGATGACATCTGTAACATTTTTTAAATACTTGTATTATCAATAGGTTAGGTCCTGTGCCTTTGTTAATTTACAAGGCAATATTCATTGTTGGCACCCTTGACTTTTGGGATATAGGAGTATATTAGTGGTTTTGATTTGGTTCTGGGCTACACAGGGTATCTTTGTGTCTCTTCCATATTCGTCTGGTGCCGTTGGCTTTTTTTGCTGAATTGCTATTGGTAACATTACGATGGGTTCATTTTCCGATATACCACTTTGGTAATTTTGAGGGTCTTGATTTTTCCACTCTTTGAGAAGGGGAAGTGTAGATGTGAGTTTATGGTATTAACGGTGGACTCAAACTGGGAATAATGGACACAGCTAGATTTGAATCTGAATTTTTTTCTGATTGATTGCATCAGTGGGATATTTTTTTTTGAACCTAGGCTGTTATTGTCCAGTATTTTTTTTTTCAATAATAATTCTTTATTTTTTTTCTTTTTTTTTTTCTAAATGTTAATACAATACTACAACCTATTTACAATATATACATGAATGCTTCCAACAGTTACATAGAGTCATTATACATAACTATGCACTTCTAAATAGATATTACAGAAAAAAAAAAAAGAATAAAAATCTAGTATCAATATAAGGCCTATCTATAGACAACTCCATAGTTAGTCTGTACTTCCCGGAGAAAAGTGGAATGGAACCTTAAGCTAAGACAATGTTAAAGATTTGCTCCCATATTTTTGTATTATTTACACTTTTCTTATGATCACTAATTAATAATTTGTGTGCTAAGATATGTTTAATCGCTACACTCTTGAACTTTTCCCATGAAGTCTGGGATGGATTCAACCAATTTGTAGCTATATACAGCTTCATTAACAAAAAAATATTTACGAGTATGATCCTTTGGGATCTATCCAAATTAGTTGGCATGCAGAATCATAAACTCCCAAGAAAGTGTAGACTGTTGCTATCCCATTTTTTGTAGTTGAAATTTCAAAGAATTCCAGAGTTTAAAAATACATTTACAACTCCAGAACATGTGTAAAAGGTCAGCCGTTTGATCTATACAATATGGGCATTTGGGTGAATTTTTTGAGTTAAATTTATGTAAAGTGAGACGCGTATAATACGCATTATTAAATATCATCAAATGAGTAAATAATAACTTTTGAATGGACACTGATTTTAAGGTTAAGTTAATTGCTCTCACTATTTTACTATCGTCAATCGTTAACAATTTCTCCTTCCAGTATTTCGATAAAAGTATTTGGTTATTGTATTTCACCTCTTTCATCAAACTATATGACGCTGTTATATATTTACATTCCTGTGTTAAGGTTTGCCATAAGTTTAGGCAAATGTTTAAAACTTCTTCTTTAATTTTGAAATTCCTATTACTAAAATAGCTTATTAATAAGTCCTTTAACTGTCTTATTATAATTAAATACGAGTTCGGGAGATCCATCTCTCTTAGTGTGTTATGAATTGAGATACCTAGAAAGGGATATAAATAGAGTATGGTTAAATTACTTATAAGTGGGAATTTCTTAAGGTCTATCAACTGATTGCCAATTTTCAAATTCGGGTTTTTATGAAATGGTTGAAAAATCATCATATATTGTAAAAGATTTAGTGAGTTAAACAGACTTTGTACTGATATTATATATATTTTGATATGCTCCATCAAAGCGTACATTTTAAGGGTATCTTTGTTTAAAAAAGGTAATGCCTTACAATTAATACCCAGACCAGCAACATGTTTATGATTTAAAATCAACCACTTAGGAGCCCATTTTGAATTGATCCTATCAAAGTTAACTACTCTTAGAAGTCTATTAGCATTTATTATTAAATAATATGTTTCAAAATTCGGTAGTTCCAACCCACCCCTATTTTTCGGAGTCATCAGTTTGTCATAAGATATCCTAACTTTTCTAGGTTCCCATACAAATCTAGCTAATTCTGTATGAAGTTGTTTGAAGAATTTCCTGGAAATTTGAACTTGAGTAGCTCTAAAGATATATAGAATTCTGGGAAATATGTTCATTTTAATAACTGAGGTCTTTGCCATTATTGGTAATTTCAGATTATCCCATCTTTTTAAATCAGAGACTATCTGTTCCCAAATTAACTTAACATTATTTACGTAATAGTCTCTATTATCTGTTGAAAAAACAACCCCTAAATATTTTATTTTTTCTTCGGATTTTACCTGCCCTACCAATGGTAAAAGCGAGAAGGGTGTAGGCGTCTTTAATGGGAATACCTTGGTTTTTTTAAAACTTATTTTGTAATTAGATATTTT
Organism: Protopterus annectens; assembly: GCF_019279795.1. Taxonomy (NCBI): domain Eukaryota; kingdom Metazoa; phylum Chordata; order Ceratodontiformes; family Protopteridae; genus Protopterus; species Protopterus annectens. The sequence continues at coordinate 1,600,617,137 of NC_056733.1, forward strand.
TGCAAAGTCTTCCACAGCTTTTAATATTTTCTTAATATCTGAAACAGGTGTTGTGCAGTAAATATTCAAATCGTCCGCAAAAGCAGCCATGGAAATCTTCGTACCATAAATTATTGGAGCATTGTGATAAATATTTTGTTTGATATGTAGAAATAATGGTTCTAAATATAAATTGAATAATATTGGAGATAACGGACATCCTTGGCGGGTACCATTCTTAATTTGAATTCTTTTTGAGAGATTCCTATTAATAACTAGATTTGTATAAGGATTGTTATATAGTTTTTTTAAAGTTAAAATGAATTCTTGCGGTATATTAAAACATGCTAAAATATCAAACAAACATTCTAAGTTCACTCTATCAAAAGCTTTTAAAGGCCAATTATGAGTGCATATGCATTAAAGTTCCTGTGAGTGGCATAAGAAATCAGTGTATGAAGTGATAACGTATTATCTGTAGTTTGTCTGCCATTTATAAAACCGGCTTGTTCTTCTGATATTATGAGGTTAATTACCTTCTTCAATCTATTAGCCAAAATCGATGTCATAATTTTTATATCTATATTCAAAAGTGAAATAGGTCTATAATTATCAGGGTTATGTAAATCAGTATTCTCTTTCGGTATAAGAATAGTTTTCGAAGCATTAAAGTGCGGGTCAGTAATTTTATTTTGTTAGTTATATAATTAAATACTTGTGGAAGTATATCCCCAATATATCACTAAAAGTTTTATAGAATTCTGTGGTCAAACCATCCGGTCCCGGAGCTTTATATGGCTTCAACTTCTTAATTGCATCAATTATCTCCTCTGAAGAAATTGGTTTAACTAAGTTCATATGAAGCTCATCATCAATTTTCGGAAAGATAATTTTCTGCAGAAAATCATTATTACTCTTATTTATATTTACTTCCTGTTGCTCACCATATACTTGTGAAAATATTAGTTCAAATGCCTTCATGACATCTTCGGTATTGGTATATGTTTTATTATTAAAGTGTATTTCAGAGATTTGAGAAGGTATTTTCGATTGATTAATAATACGTGCTAGTGCTTTTGAAGGGGTCTGTATGTGATTGGCATATTTTACCAACATTTTCTGCTCATAAAATGATAATTTACTGTTTTGTAGTAAAAAAAGGTCCTTCTGACATTTTAATAACTCTGTTTCAGTTTGTTTACTATAATTCCCAATTAGATCTTGATCCAGTAATTTAATTTTAGTTGTCCAATATTTTTTAAACCATGTTTGATATTGTCCCTGTATTTTGATTGACCAATTACAAAGTTTAAAGTCACATTTTAGTGTGAGGTTATTGATACAAACAGTGGACTCAAACTGGAACTGATTAATGGTTACAGCAAGGTCTGATTTTTTTGGTTTAATTTTTTGATTAAGGTACTACTGTCCAAAAATTGTTTTCCTATCTAGGCTGGTCCTTGATAGTATATTACACCAGGTTTGATATTGTCCCTGTTTTATGACTGACAATATGATTGGGCAAGGTTTCCCCACCCTTAAGAATGGATATTTCCAATCTAATAAAGGAGTTGTCTTCGGATAGGGATGATCTTTCTGTTTTTGGTATTGGGAATGAACTTGCATCGGAGGCGGGTGCTTCCGGTGCTACGGTTAATGATACCTGTGAAGGGCTTTTTGCCACCTTAACAAAACATATGAGATCAATGAAAAATAATGTGTGGCATTATATGCTATTCAAAGCCTATATGGCTAAAGGTATAACACCCAGTGGCTTGAGAGTTAGTGTTCAGCCTACGGTCAGCAGCCCAGACGAATTGCTTTATCAGTAATGGAAGGAAGCCCAATATACAGCTACTATGCATTTTGTAGAAATTTTATGTGGGTTTTATGACAGAACCATTGATACTGAAATGGGTGCCATCAGTGAGATTACTGGACGTATTAAAGAATTTGAGGGGCAGCAAAACTACTCAGTTTGTCTTAATAAATTAAATATGGAAACTCAACTGCGTGATAGGGAAAAGATAAAGTTTCTCAGGGATGTTTTGGATTACCAACAAGGGGACCACTTTTCCAAAAGTAAAGAGAAACATGTTAGGTTTACTAATAAGTATCCCACTAGTAGAAAACGTCCAAGGTCTACTCTTAAGAGATCTAGGGTATCTGATATTTCAGGTGATGACTCTTCTTCGGGGCCGGATAATGAGACCCTTTCTTCCATAGGTTCACCAGCACAGAAACATAGAAATTCAAATAATTCTATATAGTTAAACCTAGGAGGAGGAGGGGGGTAGGAAGCATAGGAAATGTAGAGAACATAGAGGGTTTGTTTCGCAAATTTGTACAGAAGTAAAAAATGATAATGTTTAAATATTTCTTCCTATCCCCTCTACTCTGTTGAGAGGAATATTCTGAATAAAGGTTTAACATACATTCCGGGTTTTTCTGTATCTGAAGAATCCTTTAGAAAAGATGTTGTGGAGTTTTGTCGAACTCTTAATTTGAGATTGTTTTTTCAATCTGATGTAGAATCATGTGATGATGACCAGTTTAGATACCATAAGTCCTCTTTTGTTCCATCCATGAATCACAATGTGTTATTATTTCAAAATTCTACTTTAAAGGATCTGCATTTTCAATCCAGTTCTTTTCAGGCAAAGTCTAGTAATGTTGCCAAACAGGAAATGGCAGTAATTTCCAAGTTGGCTGAAAATCATAACATTGTGATTCTAAAGGCAGACAAAGGAGGAGCTGTGGATGTACAAAATTGGGATCCATATAATTTGGAAGCCAATAAGCAATTGAATGATCATAGGTACTATTTACAACTGGATTATAATCCCACTAAGTTTTTTCAAAAACAAATTGATGACTTCCTCACATTAGCTGTGGAGGAAGGAATCATTACTGACAGGGTAAAAAACAAATCACAGTTGTTGACCCCAGGGACCAATATATCTATTTCCTGCCTAAAATTCACAAAAAATTATATTGTCCCCCTGGTAGGCCGATTGTCTCTGGAAGAGGCTCTTTGACAGAGCCTCTGTCACAATATCTGACTAAATATTTGAAACCTTTGCTTGTGTGGGTTAGATCCAGACTTAAGGATACCACAGAATTTTTACAGGTCATCTCGGAAATGCAACTTGAAACTATTTGGTGGCTTTGTACATTAGATGCCAAAGCTCTTTACACGAATATTCCACATTGGGCTGGTCTTGAAGCCCTTGAATATTGGCTATATAGGTCAGAACTTTACTGACCAGATTTTATTACTCTTCTTCTTGGTTTGGCTGAGCATATATTAACTAAAAATGTGTTTTTCTAGTGTGAGGCATGTTTTTTACAGATTAAAGGGACAGCAATGGGTGCCTCGTTTGCCCCCATGTATGTGGATATTTTTATGGCATATATTGAGGAACAAATTTTGTATGATCAATCTCATAATATTTATATTGATCAGATTGACATTTGGAGAAGATATCTGGATGATTGCTGGATGGTTTGGTGGTCAGATGAGGAATATATTGGGGAATTTGTTAAATATCTTAATGAAAATAAGTGGGGGATCGAATTTACGGTCAATTGTAAACAGGACAGGATCACCTTTCTGGATGTAATGGTTACCAGGGCTCCAGATAATACCCTCACTACTGAAGTATATAGAAAATTCCCCGAGTGTAACTCTCTGCTCCATGCCTCCAGTTATCATCCTCCTCATATATGCAAAAATATCCTTAAATCACAGTATATGAGGGTAAAACGTATATGCTCAGCCGAAGATTCGTATTTACATTTCCAAGATGACCTAACTAACAGGTTTAAAGAAAGGGGTTATCCAACAGGACACATTACACAAGCATTGAATGTGATTAATGAGATGAACAGGGATGAACTCTTACAATATAAACAGAAGGACTTTGACACCACAGCAAAACTTAGGTTTGTGACGACATATGGGCGGAACACAGGGGCACTTATTGATAGTGTTTGTCGGAATTGGAATATTCTTATGGCAGAAAATAGACTATCAGCGTTCCTTGGGGAGAAGTGCTGTTTCTCATATAGAAACGGGAAAAATTTAGCATCATATTTCAATCATTACAAACAGAACTGTCCTATACTATGGAAGAAAAAACAAAGTTCCATTGAAGGGGAGTTTGTCATCCATGTAGGCACTGTAGGCATTGTTGTAGAATGCTGAAAACCACCTAGTAAGAATACTAGCATAGTATTCGAAATCCCTTTTTTCGCCAATTGTAGTTCGGAATGGGTTGTTTATTTAGCAACGTGTCAATGTTCAGCCTTTTATGTTGGACAAATGTCCAGGGCTATTAGACATAGGATATTTGAGCATATAAGTAAAATTAGAAACCAGCATGACACTAACGCTCTCTATAAACACACCTTAACTCACAAGACAGCATGCTTCCAATTTACAATTATAGATAAGATCATTGGTTTGCAACAAAATAAATCTGAATGGCATGAATTGCTCAATGTCAAGGAGAAAATATGGATAATCAAACTAGAAGGGCTTTTTGCACCTGGGTTAAATGAACATCTGTGATTGGCCTTTGGATTGATGACACACTATAAATGGGGTGTATTTTTTTTCACATTGATAAAGGCTTTGTAATATACAAGCCGAAACTGGTCAGTTTGATACACTTGTTTTATACACTTTAATTATTTTTATTTTTGTCTCCACGATCTGCTGGTCATATATTTGGTCTACATTGTGTTTTAGGACCCTGCAGGCGCCTTATTTGCAGAGGCTTTTTTTTGGGGAATTGCTGGTTCAAAAGGTGGAAGAACCAGAGATGCTAAAACCAAGTTTAGGTCCGGGGGGGGGGGTCTCTTACGGGGGGTCCGTAAAAGACCTGTACCTCATAAGAATGCTCTGCACAACTTATGGGACATGAAGTTAGAACCCAAGTCTCCTACATTAACATTGGAGATGGCAGCTAGTTGGACCCTAATAGTAGATGCAGCTGCCCCTCTTTCAAAGGTTTCTGCCACAAAATCAAGAATCTTGTGAACAGGAGCAGTGAAGGGATCAATATCATTACTCTTTGCCCAATGAGAGAACCTCCTCCATTTGCTAGTGTAAATCTTCCTGGTAGTGGGCTTGTGAGAAGACACTAGGATGTGTTGTAAAGCCAGGGAAATCTTTGGGAGTCTGGCTAAGACTGGAAGTGGAGAAACCAAGCAGTCAGCTTGAGAGTTTGGAGGGAAGGACGGAGCCCGCCCAACTAATGCATCAGGATATCCGGAACTGGGTCCAGTACCCAAGGCTCCACATGAAGATAATGGCGAAGAAACGGAAACCATATCTGACGAGGCCAGTAAGGAGCAATGAGGATGAGTTTGCAACCCAGTGACTTTGCTTTCTGAAGTACCTTTGGAATTAGAGAGAAAGGTGGAAAGGCATAAAGTAGTCCCGGAGCCCAATCGTGAACAAGTGCATCCCTGGGTGACTGTCCCAGAGGGGGGACTAGGGCGAAGTAACTGCTGCATTTGTTGTTGAGGGGAGTGGCAAAAAGATTGCAGCATGGCTGGCCCCATTTGTGAAAAGTCAAGTCTGCAACTCTTGCTTCAGGGACCACTTATGAGGCACGAGGACAGCCCTGCTGAGCCTGTCCGCTATCATGTTGGATTTCCCGAGAATGTGCGTCGCAATCAGAAAACATATTGAAGACATCGCCCATTGCCATACCCGAAGCGCCTCCCGACACAAGGGGTAAGATCTGGTCCCGCCCTGCTTGTTGAGGTACCATACCACTGACATATTGTCTGTCTGAATTGCAATGGTCCCGGTAGGTAAGTGCTTGCAACGCCAGAAGCACCGCTCTCATCTCTAGAACATTGATGTGGAAATGACTCTCGTGAGGTTGCCACATTCCTTGGACAGTCTGTCCCAGATAATACCCCCCACCCCCCACCCTATCTGGGAGGCGTCCGTGGTCACCGTGTCTATTGGATGGGAGTCTAGAAAGAATCTGCCCAGAGTCACCTGGGGGGAGACAAACCACCATACTAAGTCCTTTTTGCAAGTTTCCATGATCGAGATCATGTGTGACATTGGTAAATCCTGGAAAGACCACTGAGCGAAAAGAAAGCCACTGCAGAATCCTCATGTGGAAGTGTGCCCAAGGAATTAGTGTAACTGCTGCGGCCATTGAACCCATGACTTGTAATACTTCTCTAGCCTGAACTCTCGTCTTCTTTATGAGAAACAAAACTCGCTGATGAATGATTGACACCGTGTCTTGAGGCAGCTTTGCTATCATGCGTCTTGCATCTAAGTCTGCCCCTATGAAAGTAACAGACTGACAAGGCAACAAGGCAGACTTTTCGTAGCTTATGGTGATACCTAGCTGGGAACAAGTTTGGATTGTGTGGTCCCATGCTTTGATCAGTTGATGCTCAGTGGTAGCGGTGAGGAGCCAGCCGTCTAGATATGGAAACACCTGGAATCCTAGATGCCTCAGGTGAGCCGTTACCACTGCCATACACTTGGTGAACACCCTGGGGGCTGTGGTGAGACCAAAGGGCAGGGCTCTGAACTGATAATGACTGGCGCGCCCAGCCAGAAGTGTAGGAATCTCCTGGATTTCCTGCTAATTTTATGTGGTAGTACACATCCTGGAGATCTATGGAGCACATCCAACTGTCCTGACCCAAGAAGGGGAGAATGGACCGCAGTGCCTCCATCTAGAACTTCGTCTTTTTTACCGATTTGTTTAGCTTGCTGACATCCAAAATGCATCTCCAGTACCCAGTCTTTTTTGAAACTAAAAAGAACCTTGAGTAAGTTCCGGATTCGATTTAGTCTGTGGGGACTTCTTGGATGGCTCGTTTTCTAGCAATCTTTGTACCTCTAGGATTGCTTGATCCCGAAGACTGGGTGGAACATCTGGAATAGAACATTTTTCTTTTAAGGGGGGTAACTGGGAAAAGGGAATTTTGTAATCCCAGATATTATTAACAGCACCTATGCTTATTTTGTGATAGTTTGCCAGGCTGCTGGGGACAGTAATAGTCTGCCCCTGACCGCCTCCAGAGGCGGACAGTCGGGCCTCCCTTCAGGAATGCTGAAAGGGCCTAGCAGAGAGCATATCTCTGTCACCCTGCTGTTGCGGACCCCCTCTGCCACGAGGGTGGTGTCTTCCATTGTTGTTTCCCCCTCTGCCCCTGGGGGAAAAATATCCATGTGTGTCAGGAGAAGCTCCCTGGGATTTTCAAAACCACATCTTTCCACTCTTCTGACCTTTAGAATAGGGTCTAGATGGAGTGGAAAAATGGACTCCTATGGCAGAAAGAGTTTTGTCATCCTGTTCCCACCTGGTGAAAGTCTCTTTTGCCTGAGGCCCAAACAAGGACGAACCATCAAAGGGGGCATTGGTAAATGAAGACCTGAAAGGTTACGTAAACTGTCAAAGGCGCATCCAGGAGTGTCTCCGCAAAGCTACTCCGGTACCTGCTGTTCTACTCGCTCCATCTGCTGCATAAGAAATGAGCTTCATGTAAGAGTTAACCACTGAAGTCAAGGTCGCAAGCTGGAAAGCCGCCCTGTTCGCAACTCCCTCAGCTGTAGGATCTTGCAGGGTATCTCCTAGCTCCTTGAGGAGATCCCTCTGAACTCGTGTGAAGTGTGACAAGTAATTCAGTGACCTGAGAGTAACGGTCGATGAAGAGAACATATGCTTCCCATACCTGTCCATCATACGAGACTCCTTGTTCGGAGGATGGACAGATGAAGAAGTTTCCGCAAGTTCCTTCTTAGTGGCTGTCGCCACCACCATGGCATCAAAAGGGACCCCTTTGGAAAGGAAGGATTTGTCCTCGGGGGCAGTAACAAACTTGTTTGGTCTCCTTCGAACTGGTCCCATGGTCTCTGGAGTGCTCCACACCTTTCAACTCACTACGGACAAAAGTGGGTCAAAAGGCAGAGACACCCTTGAGGTGGTGGGTCGGGAACCAAATGCTTCCAGGTAGACAAACTCGTCCTCAAAAGGGGATAGGGACTTCAAGCCACCCCTCTAAGGGTTTCCAAGATGTCCGAAAAAGAGACATCCTCAGAGGGAGACCGTGGGGACCCTTCTGATTCATCCAAGTCTGTGTCTGATGAGATGGACTCGGGGGGAGTCCAGATGCTTCCTCTTACATTTTTTCTTCTGAGAGACTTCTTCCGAGTGTTTGGGTAGGTTTCGGAAGAAGTGGGGTCGCCCAATGGGGAATCCTGGGGCATAGGTTCCCTACGCTTGGAGGCAGGAGGAGGGTCAAAGGCAGGCACAGGCACTGAGGGAGAAGGAGCCAATAGAGCCAAGGGTGGAGCGGTCTCAGTGGACAGCACGCTCATCACCTCGAAGGTGCCATGGTCCCGAGTCGAAGAAGCCTCCGGCTCCGAACAGCCCAGAGATCTCCTGCAAAACAAGAGCGATGGCTCTGAGGCTGATGTGGGAGCCAAGCTCACCTGCGCCGAAGCTTTGAGAGGGAGAGTGAGGTTGGACAAGGGTCCAATGCCACTTTCCCCATCGGTGCCGGCGAGAGAGCTTTGGTGTCCAGATCCCTCGATGGACTGAGACATCAAGGAGATTGGAGTGGGTGTCGGAACCAATAAGGGAGAAGTAACCGGAGCCGACGGTTCCACCACTACAACCTCCGTGCACTCCTGCTCCAAGCTCAAGAGATTTGAAGGAGGAATCGATAGAGAAGCTGGATGGAACGAAGGAGCCAATTCCTTATGAGCTGGGCTCGATAGTAATTTAGCAAGTGCATGTGACTTGAGGAGCCTATTGACCACTCTCTCCACATCATGATCCAAAAACCTGGAGGACCGAGAGGAGTGTGAAGAGGACTGGTGACTGCAGCAAAGGAGATTGTGGAGCAGAGCGTATTGGCTCCAAAGAAGGAGTCCTTGTTCTTTTATGGGTCCGGACTAGCTCCAAGGACACTGATGGAGCCACCGGAGACTTAGCTTTGTCAGAGCCAACACTGGGAACTGACAGAGCTGAAGGTTTGGGTCTACTTCACGTGGCTTGCCCCCCATTCTATACCATTTAGTTATTTTTTAATTTTTTTTTTTTTACGTTATTCGATGTTTTAATCGATCAATAAAGTTTGACCTGTACTGATTCGATTAAATAAACGTTTGATAACGTGATAGAGATGCAAAAGTTTCACAGTGTATTTTGTCTGCTCTGAGCTCAGAACCGATGGCTTAGTGGATTTTTTGGATAATTTAGCTGACTGAGGACCCTGAGACAAAGAATCTTGAGGGTTATTCAGAAGGCCACGCTAAATTAACTTATTCTTTCTTTCCTGCAGGACTCTGGAACTAAAAGAATGACAGATAGAGCATGAGTCCTGCAGGTGAACAGCCCCTAAACAGTATATGCAACTCATGTGCCCGTCTGTAAGGGACATTTTTTTGGCAACAAGAGTCGCATTTTTTGAACCCAGAGGGTTTCGACTTTTTAGACATAGTGGATAATTTGGCAGAAAAAATTACCACAGCGAGACAACAAGGCTGTAACAGCTAACAGCACACAACTAAAAACTACTAAGAAGGTTGTAACAGCTAGCCCAAACAACAGAAAAGGAAATCTCTGTCTTTTTTTTTTTTAAAGGAAAGAGAAGAAGAAGAAAATAAGGGGAAGAGCCTATAATTGAAACAGCGACTCCCCAAATAGGAGAGCCTTTAATTTAAACGACTATCCCAGAAAGGGTGGAGAAAAGGAAGAAGAGCCCTCAAATTTAAATGGGCTCAAAGGGGAAGGCAAGGTCTAAGGAAGAAACGATGGCCAAAAACACCGAACAACAAGTAGAAAAAAAGGTAGTTAGACTAACAGGGGATAATATCCACTCTAACAAGGTTAATTCAACAATAAAACCCTGGAAAGGATAAGAATATAAGTGAAATAACACTAAGTACTTAGCCTGAGCCAGTAGTCTCAATCTCGACGCTGCAAGCAGCAAATGAGATCTGGGTAACTACCACTAGGCATGTTGGGATAAGGAATAGCCTTGAGCCAGTAAAAGCTCTCGAGCTATAGTAAATTGGCGAGTTGGAGCCGAGAATCGGCTCCGAACACAACCAGAAACAATGAAGGTGAGATGGGACAACATAACATTAACCTTTTTGAATTATGGAGAGGATCCAGGCTTCTGAGGTGATCATCAGCCAGGAGGGTAGGGAGAGGGTGAGGCTAAAGGACGGGGAGGGGGGGTGGAGCGAGGTAGTGGGTTTGAGTTCACAGTTGAGGGGTTCTGTCCTGGTCAGGCTGCCACCGCAAGGGAGTGTCATTATGGGAGGAAGGGATTCTAGGAGTGGAATGTTTCCTAGTTTGCCTCCGTCCTTTAGCCTGTGGTGGAGCAGAATGAGATGACTGTCTCCCAACAAAGGAAGCCCTTTGTGGGTAGTTTCTATGGTACCAAAGGATAGGTGAGACCAGTAAAGGTTTTAAATTTTGCAACTCCTTTCCCTTTTCTTGCAGGGATTTGAGGAGTTCTGCAGATCCTTCCCCGAAAAGGGCCTTATTATCTAGTGGTGCATCCAACAACTTGGTTTGTACTTCCATAGGGAGAGGTTGCAGCCTCACCCAGGAGTATCTTCGCAATGCACAGCCAGAAGCTGCAGATTTTGAAGTGGCCTCCACCACATCATAACTGCACTTAATGGAGTGCCTAGCCACCTGTGAGGAAGTGGAGAGAAGGGAGTTTAGTTGGGTCTTAGCAGGCGAGTCTGGTACATTAGGTATGAGAGCAGAATCCTTAGAAAGGGTGTCTAGAACAAACCTGGCTATGTGGGTTTGATAGTTTAGGGCTCTGATGGCAACAGTGGAAGAAGTATAGACCTTCTTCCCTAGCCTATCCATAAACTTGCTGTCCTTGTCAGTAGGGAATAAAGAGGATGAAGGCAGTTGTCTAGAGGATTTGTCAGCTGAGACTGCTATGACTGCAGGGTCTGCAGTAGGGTTCTTGAACAGGTACTAAGTATCCGGAGGAACTTTATATAACCTGTCTGGGCATTTAGAAGCTGGCGGTTGAAAGTCAGGGGCCTGTGAAGCAGCCAAAAACGCATCTTGAAAGGCTGGAAGCAAGGGAAGGACTGCAGATGGTGAGAGCTGATCCATCTGTAGTAATTCAAAATACCTCTTTTTGGATTCTGGAGGTATCTGAGGCTTGCCATTTGAAGTGTTCTCCCATGAGAGAGATGGGATCTCCAAAAGAAAACTCTTCTCCTGAAGATTCAGGACTGATAAGAGTCCTCTTCCTCAGGGCTAATAAAGTCCTTGGGGATTCAATTTGAGAGCAGTAAATAATGGAGTCTTCAAAGGAGGAGTATTTTTCCTATGACATTCTAAGGCCTTCACAGGAGAAGGAGTAGGTGGAGGTACCTGTGATTGTAGAGGCTGGAATGCCCTGAAAACATTTTGGGCTAAAACTTCCCATCCAGTGGCAGTCTGCTGTTCTGTATGTTTTAATTTTTGTTTACTCTTCAGAGCAGCTGAAGAATGGGTCGATTAGAGGCCGACATCTGGGATAAATGCAGAACAGGGGTAGGCCCCTCTGAAGCTACGAGTCATGGTTCCCCCACGCCATCAGGTTCTGATGGCTGATCAACCTCAGCAAACATACTCAGCGTTTCCATCGGGCCGGCTTTCATTATGGTTCCTGGGTCCAACTAAGAAACACGATGTCCGATAGGACCCTGAGCTAACATCTGCCTGGAGGGTCTCTCCAGACTCTTGAGGTTTAGCATGGGCCTCAGGCCTAACATTTTTGGTCTTCTTCCTATGCGGCTCGTCGGATGTACCTACACCACCCTCCATACCTAATGCCAGAAGCCGGAGTCTCTGGTTCTCGAGATAGAGTTTGAGAGCAGCCAGACAACTGAGATTTGGGCACAAACGATTTACAAATGTCGCAAGACGTATGGTCGTGGGCCACCCTTAGACAAAACAAACACTTATCATGCGTGTCCTTGTGTGGAATTTGTCTTCCACAAGCACACTTCTCCTTTCTAGTTGACATGTCTGAAAAACTAAGAAACAGATAACTAAAAACCCAAAGGGTACTTATCTGTGGTGGACAGCTGTCAAACGAGCAAACTGTTTCCTGAAGCTAGCGATCCGAAGATCACTGCGGCAGAAAAGTTCTGAAGTGGGTACATGCAGATGTCACCTTTATAGTCAATGTCAGTTTATTGCTCTGACATCAAACATTGCACGTACCCCTGCTTAAAATAAAAAAGAGAATAGTGATAGTGTATTGGAAGGGAACCCAGCAAACATTTTCCCAACACGGCCTACATAGCAAACAGAAATTCATGCTAGGTCCAAATGTCTGAAGTGGATCTGACTCCCTGGGGGGGGGGGTGCATCCCCAGTGAGTGGAGTAGGGAGGCCTTCTTGAATCCTCCTTTTCTCAAGGGAGGTATCCATCAATAAGACCTATGAAACATGTGGCTGCAGGAAGGGGAGGCCCATTTACAGACTGGTGGGGACAGCAAAAAAAGAGCATCAGCCACCAAAATAAACTCCACAACGCACAGTGACTACGACTGCTCTCACTTCACAATGCACATTAGTACTCACACCCTCAGGAATGAAAAACACTGTGAAGATCATGGAAGCCATCAAGCCAAACTGTCTGAACTTGTCCCCCCCACAATGTATACTCATACACACAATGAAACCCATAATGTCATCGATCTTTTGTTAGGCAGAAACTGCAAACCAGCTCTGTACTGATGGCTACAACATTCTGAGACTGGATTAGAGAGAATCCCTCAGTTCATAATCACCCTGCTCCTGTGGACAGCAACCATTAGAGCATCCACTTCAAAGCAAGGAATACCTCAGTGGAGTCCCCAGGAATGAGTAGTCAAAGATGAACACACTGAACTCAGTCTCCTACAAGGCCTTTACCACTATAATCGGTACCGACACTTTGGGTGCAGATGAGAAAATAAATAGCAGCACTTTATTATGAAAGTGGTACTCACATAAAGAAAATCAAAAATAACTCTCTTGTGTGTACCCAGGACACTAACGTGCTGAAGTTATCAATCATGTCGGGAGACATCACCCAGGTACAATGTGGCCATAAAGGCATAACTTCATAAACAGTCTGTACCCCAAACCTGACAAGCTGTTGCACTTTAAGTCCAGAACCAAACTAAACTGTCAACTTCCGAACCAAGAGCCAAAATAAAAACCCAGGACCTCATTCTGAAGGAAAATCAGTATCTACTGTCCAGCTGAGTAGTAACGTCAGTTCTAAGAGTTTTGGAAAGTCAATTTGGTCTCCAAAATGACCCCTTTCTCAGAAAGGGCATAAGAGCTCCATGACCTAGCTACTTGCCGCCATACTAAAAACACACAGGTCAGTGCAGCAGGCAACCAGCATTCACAGGATAAAAGCATATATTCATTCTGGAAATGCCGGAATATGCAACCAAATGAAATTCATGGGGCAAAACAAGACGTTATGTACTCACCATAACGCTTGATGTATGTAGTCCATTTCGCCTTACATTCTTACCCGTGGGTTCAGAGCCGAACCTCGGCTCCGATTCGGCCATACTCTAGCTCGAAGTCTTCAATTAGCTTGTGGATAAAAGGAATCCCATCATGCAACAGGTCTATTCCCCAGATCTTGTTTGCTGCAAGCTCACACACATACACACTGAGCAGAACAACAACCCCAACAGAAAGGACTACTGACACCTAGAGACAATAACTCCAGGTCCTCCAGGAGGGGGAAGGAGGGAGGGTTTGTAAGAATGTAAGGCGAGATGGACTACATGCATCGAACGTTATGGTTAGTACATAACTTCTTGATGTTATGTAGTCCAATCTCACCTTCATTCTTACCCGTGGGACAGCGTCCCTAGCACCTTGATCTTGGGTGGTTCAGTGAAAAATACTCTTGAGCACTATGGGACCAAAGGAAGATCTGCCTCTAGAGACCAGATAAAGAAGTTATGTCCTTACCATAACGTTCCATGTGGAGTGTTCATCTCGCCTTTGTTCTTACACATGGGTGTCGGAGCCGATCCTCGGCTCAGAGTCGGCCGCTTAGCAAAGCTTTGCATCCAGAAGAAGCTCGAGACCAACCTACCTCCCACAATTCCCTCTGCCTTTACCTCAGATCTAGTTTGCAAAAAAAAGAACACTAGATCCAGCAACAACAATGTAGATATCCAAAGAATACATACGTATACACCAGGATCGTAAATAACTCAAACCAGTAGGACAACAGAGAGACCACTAGTGGGAGACAAACAGACCAGACATCTAAACTGGACGTTCTTCCTGACCTGAGGGTGGGAATGTAAGAACAAAGGCGAGATGAACACTCCACATGGAACGTTATGGTAAGGACATAACTTCTTTATGTGAGAGTGTTCAATCTCGCCGTTTGTTCTTACACATGGGTAGCGTCCCTAGCTCCGTAACCCCGAGTGACTCATGGAAGAACGTTCCTGAGCACAGTGGAACCAAAAGATGCTCTGTCCCTGGAAATCCTATCCACTTTATAATGAATGATGAACGTATGTGGTTTAGACCAAGTGGTGGCCGCACAACTAGTGTCCAAAGGCAGACGAGCCGCATGAGCCAAAGATGTAGAAACTGATCTAGTAGAATGTCCCTTCGGTTTGGTGGGCAAACTCGGACTAGAAGCAGCATAAACGAAGGTAATACAATCAGTTAGCCATTTGGAGAGAGTACGCTTCGTCACTGCCATGCCCTTTTTGTTGTCCGCAAAGGCTATAAAGAGTTGGTCCGCTTTCCTATGGTCTTTAGTTCTGTCTAGGTAGAATCTGAGTTGTCCATGAACATCCAACTTGTGCAACATATATTCCAGCTTATTGGAATGATTTTTGAAAAATGTGGGAAGCTCAATGGATTGATTAATGTTGTTAACTGAACAAACCTTAGGGAGGAAAGAAGGGTTGGTGCATAAAGATACCCTGTCCGGGTGAAAAATTAAATATGGCTGTATAATGGAGAGAGCTTGAAGTTCCGATATTCGTCTGGCTGAAGTGATAGCCCCTAGGAAAAGAGTTTTCCAGGACAAGAACTTTAAGGAACAGGAAGAAGCTGGTTCAAAGGGTGGTAACATTAGTTGGGACAAGAGGAGATTTAGATTCCAAGGAGCTGTAGGAAACCTAACTGCTGGTCTAAGATGAAAAGAGCCTTTCAAAAAGGCTTTACAAAGCCTATGAGCCATAATGGGCGCTCCATTCTCTCCTACATGAAAGTTAGAAGTAGCAGCCAACTGAACTTTTAAGGTGGCAGTAGAGGCCCCTTGATGAAATAGCATGGATTGGAACTCTAAAACCTTGTTTAGCGGGGCTACTAAGGGGTCTAAATGCTGTGCAGTCGCCCAGTAGACGAAACGTTTCCACTTACTGGTGTAAGTTTTAGTAGTGGAAGCCTTATGAGAGGCTACCAGAATGTCTTGAACCGCCGGAGAGAGAAGATCAGACCTGGCTAAGAAGGGAAGCGGAGCAGCCAAGCTGCTAACCTGATGGACAGGAGCGACGGGTGGGGAGCTCCTGACGAATGAGTCAGTAGGTCTGGCACCGGGTCCAGAATCCATGGCTCCCGTATTTGGTGTGCTTGAAGAAAGGGAAACCAAATCTGACAAGGCCAGAATGGGGCAATGAGAATTATGGTCCTTTCTAGATCCTTGGCTTTCTGGAGAAATCCCGGTATCAGAGGTATAGGGGGAAAAGCGTACAGGAGACCCGGGGGCCAATTGTGAATCAGAGCGTCCCTGGGGACATCCCCTGGAGGGGGTAACAGGGCAAAGTAGCTTCTGCATTTGGTGTTCATTGGAGATGCAAACAGATCGCAGCAAGGCTGGTCCCACTTGCGGAATATCCATTCCGCTACCATCTGGTTGAGGGACCACTCGTGAGGTAACAGGATGGCTCTGCTCAACCTGTCCGCTATGACATTGGATAACCCCGGGATGTGCGTTGCTATTAGAAAGCGACCCGTGGACTCTGCCCATTGCCAAATTCTCATGGCCTCTCTGCACAACTGGTAAGACTTGGTTCCTCCTTGTTTGTTTATGTACCAGACTACGGACATGTTGTCCGTTTGAACTGCAATGGTCCCTAGAGGTAGAAGGGGGGAAAAATGTTGCAACGCTAGAAACACTGCCCTCATCTCCAGGACATTGATGTGCAGGTTGTACTCTAAACTGGTCCATTCGCCTTGGACTGTCTGTCCCTGAAAGATGCCCCCCACCCTATCAGGGAAGCGTCCGTGGTCACTGTGGCTGTTGGTGTAGGTAACACAAACGGTCGGCCGCTGATGAAATTGCGATTCTGTAACCACCAAGACAGGTGTGTTTTGCAGGTGTTCGTAATGTGAATTTCGTGTGTCAGTGGTAACTGTTGGAACGGCCATTGTGCGAACAGCAGCCATTGGAGAACTCTCATGTGTAGTCTTCCCATGGGAACTGCAATGAGGGAAGCTGACATGTGTCCCAAGACTTTCAGGACTAGTTTGGCTGGGGATTTTCTGGACAATAGTAGGAGAGATATGTGTTTTTGTAGGGAAGCTATTCTTACGGAGGGGAGTCTTAGTAGCAAAGAACGGGTATCTAAATTTGCCCCTATAAATGAAATATGCTGTGAGGGCTGTAACGTAGATTTTTCGAAATTTATTGAAATCCCTAACTGAACACAAAGGCTGAGTGTGTAGTCCCTGGCCTGTATCAGTCGACGCTCGGTGGTGGCAGTAAGGAGCCAGTCGTCCAGATACGGAAACACCCGGAATCCTAGGTGTCTCAAGTGAGACGCTACCACTGCCATGCATTTGGTGAAAACCCTGGGGGCTGAGGTTAGACCAAAGGGCAGGGCCCGAAACTGAAAGTGGCTGGCTCCCAGCCGGAAGCGCAGGTGATCTCTGGATGCTCTGGCCATTTTGATGTGGTAGTATGCGTCCTTGAGATCTATTGAGCACATCCAGTCGTCCTTCTGTAAAAACGGAAGGATCGATTGAAGCGTGACCATCCGGAACTTTTCCTTCTTCACATAGGTATTGAGATTGCTTAGGTCCAGAATTGGCCTCCAGTCCCCTGTCCTTTTTGGAACTAAAAAGAACCTTGAGTAAGTTCCGGATCCTCTTTGGTCCACCGGGACTGGTTGGATGACTCTTTTTTCTAGCAGCTTTGACATCTCTATAGCTGCAGGTTCTCGCAGATGGGGCGGTACATCTGGGAATCTTTTCTGTGGTAATGGGGGAAATAGAAAGGGAATTTTGTAACCTCTGGTAATAATGCTTTTTACCCATTTGTCTGAAGTAAGGTTTTGCCAGGCCTGAGGGTATAAAGCTAAGCGACCCCCGACTGCCTCCAGAGCAGGACAGTCGGGCCTCCTTTCAGGAGTGCTGGAAAGGCTTCCCAGGGATGGTATCCCTGTTGCCTTGGTTCTGCGGAGCCCCTCTGCCGCCAAGGCGGCGTCTTCCACTTCTGCCCCCCCCTCTGCCTCTGGAGGGGGCATCACCCTGTGTGCTTGGGAAAGAACCCTGGGGTTTGCGAAACCACATTTTCCCACCTCGTTGCCATTTGGGGTACGGTCTGGATGGGGTGGAAAAACGGACTCCGACAGCAGACAGAGTCTTTCCCTCTTGCTCACACCGGGTCAGGGTCTCCTTTACTTTGGGGCCAAAGAGAGTGGCACCATCAAAGGGGGCGTTAGTAAAGGAAGACATGAAGGCTTCCGCAAAGGAGCACAGACGCATCCAGGATTGTCTACGAAGAGCAATCGCTGAAGACGCAGCCCTACTCGACCCTTCGGCCGCATACAAGATGAGCCTCATGGACGAGTTTACAATAGATGTAAGGGTATTGAGCTGTGCTGTAACCTTATCCGAGACAGCAGCATCTGTACTACCCTGGAGGGTATCTCCCAACTCTTTGACTAGATCCCTCTGTAATCGTGTGAAATGTGTCAAGTAGTTCAGCGATCGCATGGAGAAAGTCGCTGAACTAAAAATGCGCTTCCCATATCTGTCCATGGTCCTAGAGTCTCTGTTAGGAAGATGAACAGATGAGGAAGATTCGGACATCTCCTTTTTCGTGGCAGCTGCCACCACCATAGCGTCCACTGGAACTCCCTTAGTGAGGTATTATTTATCCTGAGGGGCAGTTATATACTTGTTAGGCTTCCTGGGAACTGGCTCCACTGTGTCAGGTGCCTCCCACGCCCTTCGAGCAATTAATTCCATTAACTCGTCGAAGGGTGGAGTGACCCAGGAGGAAGAAGGGCGAGCACCAAATGCCTTCAGCAAAACCGACTCATCCTCAGAAGGGGGTAGAGCTTGCCAATCACCTCTCTGTTTCAGGATCTCCAGGATGTCAGAAAAAGAGACATCCTCAGAGGGTGATTTTGGGGACCCTTCTGACTCATCTAAGTCAGTGTCTGATGTTAAGGATTCTTGTGGAGAATCCAAGTGCCTCCTCTTGCACAATCTTTTCCTTGGAACGTCATCGGGGGGGACATCCGATGAAGCCTCCGAGGAAGAAGGGGCTCCCTCTGGGAGTGGCTGAGACACTGGTGCTCGACGCTTTTGTGTCGTCGTGGGTGCAGAAGAAGACAACGGGCCTTTATGGGAGGGAGAAGTTGCCTCTGCTGAAGTGGTTGTCTGAGAAGACAATACCTTCCTCATAAGGTCGAAGGCCCCTGGACCCCGAGCCGAGGAATCCCCCGGTTCCGAAGAACGCGGAGGTATCTCTGACGCAGAAGCCAAGGGCATCGATCCCGAGGACGGAGCCAAAGTGATCTGTGCCGAGGCGCCGAGAGGGAGAGTAGGCACCGAAACATCAGTTCGACTCTTGGTCCCGAAACCAAGGATAGATCGACGGCTCCGCGAGTCCGGTAATGGTTCCGACGGAGTCGAGGTCCAAGGTGCCGACCGAGAAAGAGACGGTTCCGGCACCAAGGGCTCCACTATCATCAGATCAACGTCTCCCGGCTCCGAGGGATGAGTAGGCCTCGGAGGAGGATCAGATGGAGATAAAGGAAGGCCTTCGAGTCTCGACACTAACTGAGAGGAGACTGCAATGAGTTTGGACAGGGCCGTGTTCTCCATTAGCTTCTGCACCACACGATCTACGTCGGTGTCGGAGAGGGGCTTGGAAGATCGCGTCGAAGGAATAGAGGACGGTGCCGACCTCAAAAGAGCAGGAGGTGGAAGCTCCGTCACCGGTTCCAAGACTCGAGGCTCGGTGACAGACAGAAGCTCAACACTCGGCCCCGAAGTCTGTGGAACCGGTGAACGAACCTTAAAAGAAGAACTCGGAGCTGATGACATGGGCTCCGAAGTCTTCGACTCCTTCGAGGATTTAGAAGCCTGGTCTGACTTGTTCAAAGCCTCTTGGAAGGCAGGCTTCAAAAGACCTCTGTCCATAAGCTTCCTGCGCCTATCTGTCATGACCCTTCCACTAAAGGAATGACAGATAGAAAAGTCTTCCTGAAGAAGGAGAGGGCCAAGACAGTAGACACAGGAGCTATGGTTGTCGGTGACAGACATCTTCTGCCCACACTGACATCTCTTAAATCCGGATTTAATTTTCTCAGACATTCTGAAAGAAAGGTAAGTAAGTAAGGTATTGTAGATTATCAACAAACACTGTCAAATTAGGTGAGAAGTCACAGCAATAATAAGCAAGTAGTCAAATCCAAGTTTAGTAGGTGGGGTAGGCCTTAGGTAAACCTAAACTAAACATATATATATATATATATATATATATATATATATATATATATATATATATATCTAGAAATATACTATATATAGCTGAAAAGGAATGACCAGACCACACACACACACACACACACACACACACACACACACACACACACACACACACTAAATATATTCAATAATTCTAAAACTTTTCAAGAAAAATTCTTTGAAAGAAAGTTAGCTTATCTGCCCAGTTGGCTCAGAGCTCTTCAGAAACGATGCGATCGGTTGCAGTGGCAAACTAGATCTGAGGTAAAGGCAGAGAGAATTGTGGGAGGTAGGTTGGTCTCGAGCTTCTTCTGGATGCAAAGCTTTGCTAAGCGGCCGACTCGGAGCCGAGGATCGGCTCCGACACCCATGTGTAAGAACAAACGGCGAGATTGAACACTCTCACATCTAATTTGTAGTGACTAATAAAGGTATGAGGCGAAGCCCATTTTGCTGCAGCACAAATATCATCCATAGACATCCTAGCCTGAAAAGCAGTTGAGGTAGCCACAGATCGTGTAGAATGAGCCTTCACTTTAAAGGGTAATTCTTTGCCATTGGAAGCATAAATAAATGAGATGCAATTGGAGATCCAGTGAGACAAGGTTACCTTAGAAACCGGAACCCCAAGTCTAGTGTCTGAAAATGAGACAAACATTTGATCTGATTTCCTGAAATCTTTCATTCTATGTAAACAGAAACGCAACTGTCTGTGAACATCCAGCTGATGAAACTTAAATTCTGCCTTGTTGGAGAATTCAGGAAAAAACATAGGCAACTCAATGGATTGGTTGATATTGACAACAGAGGCAACCTTTGAAACAAAAGAAGGGTTGGTTCTTAAGGAGACCCTGTCCTTGTGAAACACCAAATAAGGTGGTCTAATCGATAATGCTTGGAGTTCAGAAACCCGCCTAGCTGAAGTTATGACTACCAAGAATACTGTCTTCCATGACAACAATTTAATGTCATACATAGCTGCGGGCTCAAAGGTAGTTGAGGTGAGCTTCTGTAGTACAAAATTGAGGTCCCATGGCATCACTGGATCAAAGACTGGAGGTCGGAGTGACAATGTCCCTCTCGTAGAGAAGACCGGAGGGCCAATCATGAGCCAGAGCATCCCTGGGTGTCTCCCTATCCGGGGGGATAAGGGTGAAGTAGCTGCTGCATTTGGCATTGAGGGGGCTGGCAAACAGATTGCAGCAAGGCTGACCCCATCTGTGGAATATCTCTTCCACAACATAATTGTTCAGGGACACTCGTGAGGCATTAGGATAGCTCTGCTCAGCCTGTCGGCAATCATTTTGGACTTCCCCGGAATATGCGTTGCAACTAGAAAGCATTGGGAAGACACCACCCACTGCCAAACTCGAAGTGCCTCTCTGCAAAGGGGGTATGATTTGGTTCCTCCCTGTTTGTTCAGGTACCACACCACTGACATGTTGTCCGAGTGGATTGCAATTGTCCCTAGAGGGAGAGAGCTCTGAAGTGCTTGCAACGCTAATAGCACTGCTCTCATCCCCAAGACATTGATATGCAAATGGGTCTCGTGATCCTGCCACGTGCCTTGGTCAGTCCTGCCAAGACAATGCCCCCCTCACCCGATCTGGGAGGCATCAGTGGTCACCGTGGCAACTGGAAAAGATGGGACAAAGGGCTTGTCCACGTTGAGATTGCTGGCCTGAAGCCACCAGCATAGATCCCTCTTGCACGTGTCCGTAATCAGAATAAAATGGGAGAGTGGGAGATGCTGCAATGACCACTGGGTGAAAACAGCCACTGAAGAACCCTCATGTGTAATCTGGCATGGGGAACTAGCATGATCGTGGCCGCCATGGTCCCTAATAACTTGCAGACCACTTTTGCCCTGACCTTCCTCAATGGTAGTAAGGCATAGACCTGCTGTTGTAGAGCCTGAATTCTCTCTTCTGGTAAGAAGGCACTCATGAGCACCGTATCTAGTTTGGCGCCGATAAAAGTGACACGCTGCGAGGGCAACACGACAGATTATTTCCAATTTAGAGTAATTCCTAACCGTTGGCACAGTGCAATGATGGCGTCCCTGGTCTTTTACAGTAGATGCCTGGTGGTGGCAGAAAGGAGCCAGTCGTCTAGGTATGGAAACACTTGGAATCCCTGATGTCTCAGGTAAGCCATTTCCACTGCCATGCATTTGGTGAACACCCTGGGGGCTGTGGTGAGACCAAAGGGCAGAGCGTGAAGGTGAAAATGACTGGCTTCCAGTCCAGCCGGAAGTGTAAATGACTTTTCGATGCCATGTCCATCTTGATATGGTAGTAAGCATCTTTGAGTCGATGGAGCACATCCACACATCTTTCCCTAACAGGGACTGTAAGGTGACCATGCGGAACTTGGACTTTTGTACATGAAGGTTCAATCTGCTGAGATCCAAGATGGGTCTCCGGTCCCCTGTTCTTTTCTGCACTAAAAAGAATCTGGAGTAAATTCCTAATCCTACTTGGTCTGTGGGGGCAGGCTGGATGGCTCCCTTTGAAAGCAACTTTTTTATTTCTAAAGTTGCAGAATCCCTGTGACTGGGTGGAACATCTGGGATTCTCTTGGAAGGCGGAGGAGGAGAAGAGAAGAGGATATGATAACCTCTGGAAATTATCTTTAATACCCACTCGTCTTGGGTGACTTCTTGCCAGGCTTCTGGGTATAAAGAAATGCGACCCCAGACCGGCTCTGGAGACGCACAGTCGGGCCTCCCTTCAGGAGCGCTGGTAGGGAGAACCACGAAAGGAATCACGGTCCCTCCGGTTACGCGGGCCTCCTCTGTCTCTAGGGTGGAGTCTACCTGAATTTTTACCACCTCCCCTGCCTCCGGAGGTGGAATCACTTTGTGCGCCCTAAAAAAAAACCACTGCGCCTTCCTGAACCACATTTTCCCACCCTTCTGGCCCTTGGGGTAAGGTCTAGAAGGCATGGAAAAATGGGCTCCCACGGCAGACAGGGTTTTTCCTTCCTGCTCGCACCTAGTGAGTGTGTCCTTCACCTTGGTTCCGAACGATGAACCATCAAATGGGGCATTGGTGAACATAGACTAGAAGGCCTCCGCGAAATTGCACAGGTGCATCCAGGAGTGTCTCCTAAGAGAGAGTCCGGAACCCGCAGCCCTACTCATTTTGTCAGCTGCAGATGTGATCAGCCACATGGAGGAGTTGGTAAGGGAATTTACGGTAGACATCTGTGCAATGACCTTCTGTGCTACGGCATCAGAAATGTTGCCCTGTAGAGAATCTCCTAGCTCTTTTAGGAGATCTCTCTGGAGCCACGTAAAATGCGTCAAGTAGTTTAGTGACCGCAGTGTAAAGGCCGCTGAGGTAAACACACGCTTCCCCATACCTGTCCATAGCCCGGGACTCCTTGTTAGGCGGATGGACGGTAGAGAAAGTCTCAGCAATTTCCTTCCTGGTGGCTGCTGCCACCACCATGGCCTTTAGATAGACACTCCTTGTCAGAGGGGGTGGACACAAACTTATCGGGTCTCCTTGGGACTGGTTCCACAGTGTCAGTTTCCCACACCTTTCGACAGACAAGATCTAATAGCTCATCAAAAGGGGGAGAAACCCAAGAGGTGGAGGGTTGAGACCCGAAAGCCTTCAGGAACACCAACTCATCAGAAGGGGATTGGGATGGCCAGCCGCCTCTATGCTTCAGGATATCTGAAAAACAGATATCTTCAGAAGATGACTTGGGGGACTCCTCTGACTCCTCGAGGTCGGTATCTGACGTCAGAGAGACAAGCGGGGAGTCAAGGTGTTTCTTCTTACACAATATCTTTCTGGCGGGCTCCTCAGACAAAAACTCTGGGGAGATGTCAGAAAGTTGGGGACAACTCATGGAGGAATCCTGAGGCTTAGGGACTCTGCTGCCCATGGATAGAGCGTGATGCAAAACTGACACCAGTGCTGGAGGGGGCAGAGTATCGGTGCCGTAGGATGCAGCTGACTACCTGGCCAGCACACTCCTCATAACCTCAAAGGCTGGTCCCCAACAGCTCGGAAGGTCGACTAACTGAAGATGAAACAGTAGTAGCCCTCGGTGCCGAGGAGATGAGGTCCAAAGCTGATGTCGGGTCCAAGCTCACTCGGGCCGAAGCACCGAGAGGAAGGCTCGGAACCTATGAAGATCAATCTGAGACCTCCCCCAAGGGGCCGACCGGAGAACCGTGAACCCTCAACCCCATGGACGGAGCCGACAGGGTCGGAGAGGAAATCAAAACCAAGAGGCCAGGCGAGGCTACTGGAACCAACCTAATGGCGCCCGACGGCAGCGACAACTCTGGCTCCGAAGGCCGAGAAAGGCTTGGAGGAGGAACAACAAAGGATGAAGAGGCCATAAGCTATGCAGCGTACTGGGTCAGAGCCAAAATCAGTTTAGCCAACACCGATGACTGAAGCAGTTTTTTCACCACCCTATCAAAGTCCTCATCGGAAAGGGTCCTGGAAGACCTGGAAGATAAAGCAGGAGATCTGGATCTCCTTACAGAAGGGGACTTGCGTGAAGGGGAACCCGGTTGAAAAACTGGAGACCGGCTCCGAACCAAAATATCCGTGACCGACTCCGAAAGGCTGGGAGCCGATACGGACTTAGTCAAGAGACTACCTTCTTTCGGCACCGAGGGCAATACAACAGAAGAAGGAGAAGCTGTTCTAGCAACCTTCTCTTTTGGCTCCAGAGAAACAGACGGAGCCGGAGAGCGCTCCTTGGAAGTCTTTTTTTTCTTTTTAACTGGAGAGGATAATGCACTGGAAGCCTTATCAAAGTCTTCCACGAAGGAGTGTTTAAGCAGTCCTTTCAAAATGAGCTTGTTCTTCCTCTCCTGTAGCACATGGGGACTGAAAGAATGACAAAACAAGCAGGACTCTTGGAGGTGAATAGCCCCCAAGCAGTACATGCACACAGAGTGCCCATCAGTTAAAGACATTTTATTGCTGCATTCAACACACTTTTTAAAGCCCGAAGGCCTGTGTTCCCTAGGATCCTTGGACATGCTGAAAGGAACAAATTAATACGTACACGCACTAAACCCATCTAACAAGAAACAGAGCCTCTAACTCAAACGGCCCAGAAAATGGCAGGAAAACAACAGGGAGGACTAGGTCCTCTAACTCAAACTGGCCTAGCCCAGGGAAACAAAGGCAGGAAAGCACCACTAGCCAGACACAACACTAAACGCTAACATAATAGAGCACCAAATCAAAGACCACACAGAAAAAATGGGGAGGACTAAGTCCTCTAACTTAAATGAGCCTAGCCCATGGGGAAAGGAAATGAATGGGATACCCAAACATCCAGACAAGGGCACAAAAAACAGTCAGAGAAACTACAGGCAGTAAAACACCACTACCACACACACACAGCTATGAAAATAGCTTTTTCGAGCAACAACAAGTCAACAGTTTATAAAAATTTTATAAACAATACTTAGCCACGGCCAAAAGCGAGACCATGTCTGAGCTTAACGAGTGGCAAATGAGATCTGGGGAACAGACGTGTTACACGATGGGATACCCCTTAGCCACGAGCCAAATGAAGACTTCGAGCTAGATTATGGCAGAGTCGGAGCCGAGGTTCGGCACCGAACCCACGGGTAAGAATGAAGGCGAGATTGGACTACATAACATCAATAACTATATCCATCCTACCTTTAAGTTTAACTTTCTAATTCTAACTTCTCACTACACTTACCTTTTCCCTTTTCCTAGCCCCCCCCCCGACAAAAAAAATTGAGCTGTATTGTTAAATATTTCTAACTGTATAATGTTTCTATATTAATGTTAGATAGTTTTCTGTATTATTTCACTTGCTTTAAAGTAATTGTTTCCTTACAAATTCATGTAATGATTTTCATGCAACTTGGAGCTTTTCTCCCCAGGCCTCCAAGCCCAGTGGACTTTCTCAAATAATTTGTTCCCCATTTCCTTGCTGATCGATCGGTC
Organism: Protopterus annectens; assembly: GCF_019279795.1. Lineage (NCBI taxonomy): Eukaryota > Metazoa > Chordata > Ceratodontiformes > Protopteridae > Protopterus > Protopterus annectens. The sequence continues at coordinate 1,600,642,854 of NC_056733.1, forward strand.
CAGTAGAACTTGGGTGATGTATTCCACTTGATCGAAAAACAGTGACTGGCTGAGACTACTGTGTGTGATTTTGGAATTTTTCTTCTTTCCTCAATGTTGTACGACTGTAAAGTTGGTATACATAAACCTAGGGTGGGACTGCAAAGAGACTTTTTTTTTACATCCATGCCATTGGGAATAAGCTGTTTTTCAGCTCTGACAAGTTCATATCAGCAAAGATCAACTCTTGATATCATATAGTATAAATTGCCAAACATGTAAATGCTCTATGTAAGTTTATTTCAGCAGATAATTGTGGAGTGAGTCAGGACAGTCAAAGACAACAGATCACAATGCAAAACAAAGAATCCAAATGAAAAAAGCAAAGCTTCAGTCTGTGTGTGTATGTATCAGAAGAAACGCTGTCCACCTGTCATCCAAACACAATTAATGATTATCAATAAAAGAAAGAAACATTCTGAAATGCTTTAACTGGTCCAGTCAGCTTTCAATTTTCTACAGTATGAATCATAAGTTTAGATACTTCGGCAAAAGCCTTTTAAAATGGCGTCATATTCACACAGCATATTGCCACAGTGGAAGTATGCCTAAACTTGAAAAAAAATCTAAATTAAATTACTTAATAATGCGACACATTTCCAAAAACACACACACACACACACCATGCATGAAATCTGTGCACAGCTTTCACTCAAATCAAACTTGATCAAAGTATATCATAGTACTTGCCTAAAAATGTGGCAAAGGACTTCATGCGAGAGACGATTCATGTAATCCTTTGGATCACCAAGTTTATCAGGTTCTGAGTTTTTACTCCCCACACAGCAAGGTTTTATTAATTTCCGTCGTGGAGCCATCTTGATAACTGCTACCAACCTGAGCGAATTTGACAGGACACTTCGTCTTGAAAATTCAATCAACTGAGGCTGCAAGAAAATATAAAATTAAACATATTAAGCAAAAAGACTTCCACTTTTTTACATGAAAATAAGTCACGCTTCTTACTCCAGTTAACAATGGCAGCACTTAGGTGGAAGACCCTTATGTCAATACCATTTAATTTACTGTCACTCATCTGATTTGTTAGACTAGAACACAAGTAAATAAATATCCTTTCCACAGATTGAGGGTTTTTTATAAGATATACAGTCTCCCATAAAACATGCTTCCTTATCTTATGTCTGATTATGCAATCAAGTACTATAATCAGATCACCAACTACTCCAAAGGCTATACACTATCTACACTCTTTTAACTTTGTCTGTACTCTACACGTATATGTTCAGTAATTACATGACAGCAAAGTCCTACGGACTCATGTAATGCAGTTGGCTGACCAGACAAGTACAAGTCGGCCAAAGTCCTATTTCTATGGCTGCTCCAGAAAAAAAAAGATCTACATTTAGCAAAAGTAATTAAAGACAATACTGTGAACATACAGTATTAATGTGAATATGTAGCGTTAACAAAGTAAATGACCACATGCACCAATGCACGCACAATCACACACACACAAAAAACATGGAGAAATTGAGAAAAAAACCTAAAACAATAAGGTTCATACATATGAACCTTATTATTAGCAAACCTTATGCTGCAGCAAACATGGCAACACCACTGAACTACATCAGAAACCAACAAATAGCTTTGAAATCTGTATCACACCATGCGGTCACACAAGCAACAGAAGGATGGCAGAGCAAAGTACGTAACAGCTCTTAAAACAGCTGTCTGACAAAACGTGCACTTTGCTCAAGGTCATAGTTTGTAAGGGAGCAAGAAATCTGCAACAGCTTTTAAAGCTGTTAGACACAATATTTTTTTTACACTTTAATATATTGGCCAGCTAAAACTCCCCAATGTATTAAACAACCCCCCCCCCAAAAAAAAAAAAACAAACTAGTACCAGGCTTCCATTTATAACTATTTGCTAATGTTTTCTTGAAACAGAGTCAAGAAATTCATTTCACAAACACATTAACAACCTGCCTAAGCTAGGCATTCCACTCATAAAACACATACATAAATTCACAAAACAGAGAATGAGGAAGGAGTCTAGCTAACCTTCTGGCACCATGGACCATCCCCGATCTAGAACCTCCTTCAAGTTTAAACTGAGGACCAAAAAAAAAAGTCTCTTGTTTACTAATCTATATTAGTAGATTATACCTTAGTTTAAACTAAATGGGAAAAGGAAAGATGAAGGTTAAGAAGCACCTGGACAAAAGGCCTAGCAAAGCCTGTCCTAGATCTGGAAAAGGAACCTAGTTTGTAGTACTTTGTAAAAATATGCACATAGAAGATCAAGATGCTGCTTCTAGAATACTTCCAGCTTCCAACGGATTCCAAAAGGACCCAGGTGAAGCCAATATCCTGGCAGAATATGCCCTCACCTTGACTGAAATTGTTTTGTTGTAGTGGGTATAACAAAAAGTAATAGCATGAAAAATAATTTTTTAAATACTCTGTTCTAACCCAGGTTGTCCTTTTTTCTTAAGTTCACAAGAAATGAACAATTGATCAGAAGTTCTGAAATGTCTTGTTCTATCAAGACAGCACTCAAGTTGTCTGTGGACATCCAAGGTGTTGAGACGGAGATGGATACCTTGGTTTAAGGTAAATGCTGATTCCACTTAAAAATTAATCCTTCACTTAAGTCTAAAGGAAACCCTGTCTTTGTGGAAAATGAGATAAAAGTTGACCATCATGAGAGCTAACATCTTAGATATGAAATGTTTTGACCGCTGCAAGAACAGTAAAATTGTTTTCCATGTTAAGAACTCAAATCAGACTTTTGTGCTGGTTCAAACAGAGCAAGAGTTACACTTTTTAACAAAATTAAGCTTCTAATGCAACACCACTTACAAAAATATGTTCACATGAGACTGCACTAAAAGAGGGAGATCCATACAGAGCCATGTTGAAATGTCCAACAAGTGAATCTTGACAGAGGAGTAAGACAGACCAGAAGACAGTAACTCAAATACTACAGAACCAGAAAAACAGTAGCCCTGAATGGGTGCTGGTTCTTTTCCCGGCACCAACAAGGAATCCTTCTTTTCTATTTTTCAAATACACGATTTTCTGGTAGCCGACTTTCTTACCTCCATTAGTACCAGTTGCATGTCCTCAAAAAAAGGTTTCTAAAAGGTATTAAAATTCTATCATCCATGTAGTCGGGTGTAGTTTTTTGGAGGTTAGGATTATCAAACTCCCCTGATCTTGTGTAAGCAAATCCAGTCTGAGGAAGCTTGTGGTAATTGCTCCTGGCCATTGACAAAACTGAATGAAGATGAACACAGTGATTAAGGGACAACTCACTGATCACTTGGGTATGAAAGAAGGATTAGCACAAGGAGACACCTTGTCTCTATGAAAAGCGAAGACAAGGAGGAACAGCCACGAGAGACTGAAGTTCAAACACTCTCTTGGTAGAAGTCAGAGCCAAAAGAACTTCAAAGTACAATGTTGCAAGGAAGCTGAAAAAGCAGGCTCAAAAGAAGCCTGGGTCAACTTCTCAAGTACAAAACTTAGGTCACAAGAAGGCAGAATAGGCTTACTGAGAGGTCTGAGCAATTACTTGACCTCAAACCTAAAGGCCAGAGGAGGACTGAAAGGGAAGACAACCAGAAAATGCAGATCGGTGAGCTTTAACTGAAAAATATGCTAACCCAGCATAGAGCAGATCATGCAAATAAGAGAGAGCCAGAGGAACCACTACAGATGTGGGATCCTGATGGCAAGTGAGGCACCAGACAGAAAATATTTTCCATTTGAACATTTATGATTTTTTCGTATTGTGTTTCTTGCCCTCCTGCAGAACCCGAAGCACGTCTCAGAAAAGAGGTGGCTAAAAGGGATCAAAGCACTGTCACCACATACCCCCTGTTAAAATGCCAGTTTTTTGTGATATAAAAAAATGAGAATACAATAAATCATTTCAAAACTTTTCCCACCTTAAATGTGACCTATAACCTGAACAATTCAATTGAAAAACAAACAAATCTGTTAAAGGAAAAAAAAAAAAAAACTTACAATACGTTGGTTGCATAAGTGTGCACACCCTTAAACTAATACTTTGTTGTGTGTGCACATTCTTAAGCTAATATTTTGTTGAAACACCTTTTAATTTAATTACAGCATTCAGTCTTCTTGGGTAGGAGTCTATCAGCATGGCACATCTTGACTTGGCAATATTTGCCCACTCTTCCTCGCAAAAGCACTCCAAATCTGACAGACTGCGAGAGCATCCCTTGTGCATAGTTCTTTTCAGGTCAACCTACAGAATTTCTATTGGATTTAGGTCAGGGCTCTGGCTGAGCCATTCTAAAACTTAAAATTTTCTTCTGGTGAAGCCATTCTTTTGTTGATTTGGATGTATGCTTCAGGTCATTGTTGTGTTGAAAAGCGAAACTCCTCTTCATCTTCAACTTTCTAGCAGACAACTGAAGGTATTGGGCCAAAAGTGACTATTTGGAACTGTTCATAATTCCCTCCACCTTGACTAAAGTCACAGTTCCAGCTGAAGTAAAGCAATCACAAAGAATGATACTCCCACCAAAATGTTCCACTGTGGGGATGGTGTTCTTTTGGTGGTCAAGTGTTGTTTTTGGGTAAAACGTACCTTTTGGAATTGTGGCCAAAAAGTTCATCCTTGGTCTCATCAGACCATAACACATTTTCCCACGTGCTTTTCAGACACTTGATGTATTGCTTTGCAAATTTTAGCCAGACCTAGATGTTATTCTGTGTAAGAAAAGGCTTGCAACTCTATCCTATAGTCCAGACATATTGGGAATATGGGAGATTGTTGTCACATGTAGTACAAAACCAGTACTTCCAAGAAATTCCTACAGCTCCTTCAGTGTTGCTGTAGGTCTCTTGGCAGCCTAAGTGACCAGTTTTCGTCTCGTCTTTTCCTCAATTTTGGAGGGACGTCCAGTTCTTTGCAATGTCACTGTTGTCCCATATTTTCTCCACTTTTTGATGACTGTCTTCACTGTGATCCATGGTATATCTAACGCTGTGTACAATTCTTTGTACCCTTCTCCTGACTGATACCTTTCAAAAATGAGAGCCCTTTGATTCTTTGTAGGTTCTCTGTGAAGCATGGCTTTTGCTATAGCAGGCAACTAAGTAAATGTCAGGAAAATTCTACTAGGACAGGTGAACTTTATTTGCAGTTAATCACAGTCTCTTTAATTGATGGCTATTTGGGTTTAATCACAGTCTCTTTAATTGATGGCAGGTGTGTACCCAAGAAGACTGAATGCGGTAATTAAATCAAAAGGTATTTAAAAACTATTAGTTTCAGGGTGTGAACACACAACAAAGTATTAGTTTAAAGGTGTGCACACCATACCAGATTTGTTTGTATTTCAAATGAATTCTACAGGTCATAGGTCACATTAAAGGTAGGAAAAGCTTTGAAATGATTTATTGTGGTTTCATTTTTTTATATCACAAAAACCTGGCATTTTAACAGGGGTGTGTAAACTTTTCATATCCAGTGTGTGTGTATGTGAATATATATGTATGTGAATATATATATATATATATATATATATATATATATATATGTATATTATATATATATATCTATACATACATACACACACACACACACACACACACACACACACACATATATATATATATATATATATTTACACACACACACACACACACATATATATATATATATATATATATACATATATTTACACAAACACATATATATATATATATATATATATATATAAAACACACACACACATATATATAAAATAAACAAACACATATATATATATATACACAAAAAAACAGACACACACACAAACACACACAAATATATATATATATATATATATATATATATAATCTATATATACACAAACACACACACACACACACATCTATATATA